>NC_048224.1:125451522-125599830 GCF_002007445.2 Ailuropoda melanoleuca | reverse complement strand
GGCCGCCGGGGGGCACACGCACTCGCACCCCAGCCCGGGCAACCCTGGCTATATGATCCCGTGCAACTGCAGCGCGTGGCCCAGCCCCGGGCTGCAGCCGCCGCTCGCCTACATCCTGCTGCCCGGCATGGGCAAGCCTCAGCTGGACCCCTACCCCGCGGCCTACGCCGCCGCGCTATGACCCCGCGGGGCCGCCTCGCGAGGACCGGTGTGCACACGTGTACATATGTATAGGTACGAGCTCCGCGGCCTCCCCGTGCGCCCTCCCGCGACGGGGGCCCCGGTTTGTATGTATATAGGATGTATAGGTGCAGGTAGAGGCAGAGATGACAGTCGGGGCGCGAGTGGCAGAGCGCGCGAGTGCTCGGGCGAGTGTGCGTGTGAATTCACAGATCATTTCAGACCCGCACTTCGGCAGCCCACTTTAAGGAGGGCGGTTGTATCCGACAGCAGTTGATGTTTGCTTTGCACTTCGGAACTGTTGCTTTTTGGCCCACAGAGGTGGAGGAGTAACTTTTTGACATGTTGGGCTTTCCAGTTTTGTTTGTTGGAAGTTAATTGTCGGTTTTGTTTTTGTTTCTCATTATCTTTTTTTTTTCCCCCTCCTGGTCTGTGTCGCATGCACTCTGTTCAAGTATTAGGTCTGAAATGGCTGGCACAAGGGAAAAGCTTATCTGTGTCATTAGTTTCTCAGAGAGAGATGGCTCTGAGCGGCCTTGCTCCCTATTTGTACTATTTGACTTTGCAAATCTCTGTTCTCTCAAGCAGAACTCACAGACCGGATCCATTCTTGACCAGTGACCGGCTCGAATCTGGCCTTTTGTATGTGAGATGATCACGCTTTCTTTTGTTTATCGCGTCATATGCAAATGAGAGCAAGAGCTCTTAAGAGCAAGGAATGCAAACAAGAAATATGTGCGAGATGAAAAGTTGTCAATTGGATTTTATCCCTTAAAAAAAAAACTGATAAGTCTCCCTGAGTCCACTTGCTTGGATTTCTGACACAGTTTACAGGAAGATAAAAGGCACTGTTCCTATTTTCCCCTTATGGCTGAGTTCACCTTAAGATTGTAAATGTGTATATGTCCGTGAAAACATGGAGTCTGAAAATGTGTTATTTGCGTTGCCCTAAATTTGAGTCGGTTTTAGACTCTAAAGCATTTTGAGCAAATGTCAAAGTTAACTTTTAAAAATTGCGGGACTATTTCAGAATCGCAGTTTTATCTAAGATGAAATCAGACTTTTTCGTCTGAGTGGTAATGATATATTTATTATTTAGCAAAACTGAAAAAAACCAGAATTGTTTGACAGATGTCTCTGATTTTCAGCTAGCATTTCTTCACCAACTTGAACCGCTTAAATGTGTTTTGGAGTTCCCTCCCTAATTAGCTTATTTTTTAGATTACCTGCAATTCATTTGCAAATTATGATAAAACACATTTTAGAGAAAAGAACCTCAATTATAGCTTTTTGTTTCTTTTTAAATGTATATATTTTGACTAATGTTTGTGAATGAAGTTGGCTAACATGTATTTAGTTTCATTTTGACTTTATGTAATATAAAGTTTTAAAAAGTTTAAGTATTGGTTTTAACCTTTATGTGTAAATGGTTTTCTTGTGTGATCTTCTAATTTAATATTAGACGTCTAAACTATATCTGTAAATTAGAATCCGACCATCACTCTGTTCATTTTTTTTGAACAAAGAGTTTAAATAAAGCCTGAACCAGGGAAAAGAGAAAATCCTCTATTTCTTGTTGAGTTCCTAACAAGATTTTTATCTGAATTGCCTTTACGTGCCTGGTCCAGGTGAAGTGTAAGGTATCCTCCAAAGGCAGCCTTTGTTTCACTTTTGAATAGATTTACTAGGAAATCTAAATCAAGCCATTGTTATTCAGAGCCAAAAACCTGATTTATCACATTTTTAATCGTGAATAGGAAAGAAGATAAAAAAAAAAAAAACCCAAGTAGTTGTATTATCTTGGGGGAAAAAAAAGGGCATTCATGAGCCAGTAGAACAGAGCCCATTGAAAACATCCAGACTGTTCAAAGCATTTCACTAGTTTCCAGTAACATTTTAAGAGAGGAAAGTTGCCTGACCACTTTATCTTGTTAGTGGGAGAGCCCCACCACTTAAGTCAGTGTAATTTGTTCACGTATCTTTGGCATATTCCTTGTTTACACCTTAAGATTTTACTAGGAAGACTAATCACTTCGAACGACAATGTACAACTTTTGGCCTCTTTAGGGCTTTATTCTGTCATACTAAGCAGCATTAAAATATAAGTATTACAAATTCTGCAGGAGAGGGTTGAATTTCCAGGGCTAGACAAGTTTTCACATAAAGGATTTTCATTTTAGAAAGGAAATTACAGGGCACCAGGAAGACTATCAGAGAAAAAAAAATTAACTGTAGGAAGATCTTGATTTTCCGCCCACGGAGATAGAAATTCTCAAGATACAGGATTCAACTAGTCCTAAACTAGTTTCCCCATTGACAGAGACCATCTCTGGGAGCTGCACGTCTTTATAAGCGACCCAACTCTTTAAAGTCATTGTTTCCCCCCAACGGAATAATATTTTAAAAACCATGAAAAGTTTTGGAAATGTGAGAAATAGGCTCTGCTGGTTTGACCCTGATTCACTAATTAAAACGATCCCTCTCCTGTTATTCCCTGAGCTCTTTGCAATATTATAAGTTAATTCATATGGTTCTGAGCGATTATGCAAAACTAATTTGGACTGTCCAGGGGTAATTATCCCTGACACGGTTAATTAAATCCTTTCAAGGCTTCGTCTTTCCCTTTTGTAGCAGCCCATCACTTCTCAACACGGAACTTCCTGCGGCTTGCTGGAAATCACCCCAGCCCTAAATCTTAGTTACCTCCCTGAGCCTTCCAGCTCGGCCCCACCGGCACGACGATTCCCCGCCCCCTCCCACCCCCTCCCTTTTTCCCAAAGATCGCGCTTTCTGGGAGCAACGCTCCGGAGTGTTAATGAATAAGAAGAGGACTAGAAAGATGAGTAAGGGGGGGGGAAGCTGCCGGGGGTGCGCACACAGGGTGGCATCGCCAACAGATTGTGCGGCTGTTTGGTTTGTTTGAGTATATCCACAGACCCCACGGGGTGACCAGTTTATCACCCTTCGATTCCAGTGTTCTTGCCAACAAGTTGCGTCTGGAGAAAGCCTCCCTGCAAGTTAAACTGTGCAGAAGTAAGTGGGAGCGACTCCAGGGCAAAAGCGTGGAGCAGGGGCTAGGTGTGTGTGTAGAAGTCTGAAAGTGGCTCACAAATGCAGAGCTGGAAGGAGCTGATGCGGGCTTGAGAGCTCTATTTCTGTCTTTATCCATCTCTCTTTCTTCTCTCCTCCCTCCCTCTCTCCCTTCTTACATTTTCCTTCCTTTCTAAGGTTTGAAAAAGCCACGACGACATTTTTTAGGTAGTCACGGTTGCCCAAAGACTTTAGACAAGCCTCACATCTGAAGGGCCAGGTGTGTCGCCTTCGGGCTTCGCGCAAACAGGTGGAATTTACTGTGTCTGAGCAGGGAGAACCGGAGCTGGGGGACGCTGCCGCGCGCGAGATGGCTTCCGGGAAGCAGTGGAGCTGGCCGCTATTTTCACTTCTTTGGACAATTTCCTTCCCCCCTTTCCGCCTCCCCAACCACCGCAAGAAACAAGAACAAAACAGTGCGGGTCTCCCACTCATCCCCCGACTCCAGGCGGCCTCCGCGAGGGGCGCAGAAGATGGAGAGAAGATCCTACCGAGTTCCCGGAGCAGATAGGGACCCGCGCGCCAGCCAATCAGAGCGCGGCTCGGCGCCGGCGCTCCCCGCCGCCGCCGCCCCCTGCGGGCGAGGGAAGTTCCCCGCAACTCGCCCGCCCCCAGTGTCGGTGTCTTTCTTGCGCCCACAGCCCAGCGGAGGCAGAGAGAGCGCCGTCCAAACTTTATTAATCTCTCCCCCGTTCTTTCTCCCTCAGCCCAGTATCTCAAAGGTCAGCCCTCTTCTTTTAAAAGACTGATATTATTAATTCACTGACGACCCCCCCCCATTTCTTTTTTCTCTCTTGCAGGGGGGAAAAGGGGGGAAATCGTGAAAGAGCTTTTTTTTTTCCATCCCCCCCCTTTTTTTTTGTCCTTCAGTGGGAGCGTTTAGACAGTCGAGGAGGTTTTGTCCGGGAACAAAACGCAGGGTTGGGAGGTTTTGTGAGAGTGTTGTTTGTTGAAGTGGAGCTAAGAAAAAGCGGCGGCTTTCTCCTCATTGTGAAGAAACCAATCAGTGGTATTTGGAAAACTGTTAGCATTGTGCACTTCTTCTGTGTCCATTGTGAGGCGTTTCTTTTCACAAGGTTTTTTTTTCAGCCGATCCAGCTGGCCGGAATGAATAGCGGTGCAATGTGTACACGCTTTGTCCCTCCGGCCTTCAAGTAGCCCCCATTGAATAGACTAAGTTGACACTGCGTGACAGTGAAACAACATAATAAAAAATACATGAGCCCCTGAATAGGAGCAGGCGCATAAATAAATAAAATGGGTGACCAAAACTGGATAAACTGAATGACAAAACGGTGAAAGGGGAACAAAAAGATATTTAACACGCTAGATTAGCATTAGAATGCGATCTACAAGGCAGAACAATTGATGAATAGGTTTACCGGCCAAGAAAGAAATGGACTAAATGCCCTTTGAATAGATATGCTTTTTGCAAGGGCTTTGAATAGATATGCTTTTTGCAAGGGTTGAATGGGAAAAGGTAAAGATGAAGCTATGCAAATGAGCGGGGGAACTTTTTATATATATTCTTTAAACACACACACACACACTGCGGGAGGAGAGTGCTGCCTCGGGATGTTTATAGAAGCAATAATTGCCATTATTAGCATTGTCTGCAGCAGATAGAAATTGAACAGGTTGGGATAATATAGGGTAGCAGTAATTATTCTTCTAATTAATGGTGCTTTGGTACTTGAAAAAAGAAAAAAGGAAAAGAGAAGTAAAAGTTATGCAGAAGTTATGTTTCCTTGTGTCCGTTTGCCCAGCGTCGGAATCTGTATAGCAGCAAGTCTGGCGATTCCAAGATGAATGCTGATCTTAGAACATTTCAGGGAGCCAATCCTTAGGCTCTGGGTTTGGGGCCCGATTTCCATTTATGCTGCGTTTTTGAGGGTCTAAGATAGTGTGTGGTATCCGGTAGGTGCTGAATGAAGAGTTGTGGAATGGATGAATATAAATTTAATGGGGGGAACCCGGGCCTCCTATGGATGTGGGAGGAGGGGGAACACCAAGGCCGATTTGCCTTTCACCACCCCCTGCCACCCCCGCCTCCTTTATCTAGGGAGGGGAGTGGTCCAGGAGGGAAGATCGCTCCCACTTTTCTGAGGGTTCTTTCTTTGTCCATCTGGGCCGCTGGAAAAGATATAAGAACCAAACAGGCGACTCCTGCCCTGCCCCCTCATTCCATCTTTGTCCTCACCCCTAAATCCACCCCAAAGGCAGAGCCTTTGAGGAGCTCCCCCTGGCTGTGTAGAAACGCTGTACCCACCCGTTTAAAGAATTAGAATACGCTTAAAGCTCGGCTTTCTCTCGGTTTTCTCCTCTTACCCCCGCCCCGTTTCCCTTCCTGTCTGTGTGTCTTTGACCCAATTCCACAGGACTAGGGAACCTCCCGGCTGAATTGCAGGGCGCGAACCCGCCGAGATTTGAGCTGTCCTTGGATTTCTCGTGCTGCCCTGGGAGCGGGCGTCCGTAGGGGCCATTACAGCCAACGAAGTCAATTATTTTCGATGGTTAACCACCAGGCCTGCCAGGTCGCTGGGCCACCCAGCCGTCGAGCTTTCCAGTCGCGTTCTGAGTTGCCCCTAACTTACATGAATAATGCAAATTATAGATCGCGGAGCTGACAGGTCCCGCGAACTCGCAGAAGCTCCGAGGGCGCTCGGAGCAGCAGCTCTCCAACCTCCCCGACGGCTGGAGGGAAACTCGGTTTTGAGAAGCAGTGACTACTGCTTCTGAATTGTGGTGACAAAGGGGGTGGGGGGACGGGAGTGGAATCCCAAACTCTAAAAGCAGTGAGGTTTCCCCCCTTCTTTTTAAAGAAGCAATTGAGCCTTACCAAGAGACTGGGGCCGCGCGGAAGCCTCGCATATTTTAAAGTGTAACCCGAGCCTTCGCGGTTTCAGCTTCACTTAAAACACGCAAATTCTTAGAAACTGAAATGTGAAAAACTTGCGGAGAACTCTACCCGGGATAAGCCCATTGAAAGTCACTTTAAGGTGATAATATTCACAGCGACTGGGGGTGATGGGCACTTGTGTGGGAGGCAGCGACCTGTTGGATTTGTGGGTCAGGGTGGCCGCTGGGCCTTCAGCTACCTCCTCCACTCAAAGCAGGGAAGTGGTATCCACAAGGCAACCAGTAAAGGTTCTTCGCTTTTGTGACCCCCACCGCTCAGTCCTTCTCCCCACCCCAGCCCCTCACTACACGCTTTGTCAGGTAGACTCCAGCACCCTTGCCGAGGCTGTCCCATCATTCACACTTGACTGGAGGAAATAAACTCAGCTTTGGCTTTTTAATTCCTTTTGAAGACGTTTCAACCTGATTTCTACCTCCTTTGGGCTCCTCGCTTGATTGGGGGAGGGGTTATTTAGGGACTTTTTGACAAACAGCAGAAGTTAAAGTACTAATTGTAAACACCCCGTTGCTCTCTTTGAATGTATTTATTATATTAGCCGAGCACTTGGAGACACACGGCCTATTACTCATTTCGAGCCTCTAGGCAAAGAATTCTCTTACTGAGATCGACCAGTAAAACCAGATTTCTTGGGGGAAATTACGAGGACGTCTTCAGACTCTCTTCACGGAATATTACTGGATTGTCAATTTCACTTGAGCACCCTCCTCCCTACTCAGCCTAGCCTTAGTATTTTATTTCGGGATCACCCCAAGGTAATTAGCCACTTGCAGAAAGCTTGAAATCTCAAAAGGAGAGCCGCAGCCTCGGATAACAGAGACCAAGTGAGGCTTTTCAGATCGGTTGGCTCCACTGGGGCTACCTTTTTCATGAGGTCAGGAGTGGAGAGAAGTCTGTTTGTAGAAGAGGGAATGCCTTTAAAAGGGCTCTCAGGAACCCAGGGTGTGTGTTGTGGCGGGGGAGGGGGGCTCAAAAGGGGGCGGAGAAACAAGCTTCCCAGAATGTCACCACCTTGACATCGCAGAGAGCTCAGCCTCTCCTCCGTAGAGTACGGCCACTGAGTTTGCAGAACTTTATAGCGCTTTCCTCATTTGCCCATTTCACATCCAAAAGTTTGTACACCCGCGCATACACACACACGTGGTTTGAAGCAAAACCCTGTTTGTTTACCACCATATTGTAAAGTCTGTGTTTGGGAATAGCCACCGAGATAACAACAGACTCGAAATCTATGCGGGCGTGTATCAAAAGGCGGAGGAAATTGGGTGGAATTATGACACGGGAAATCTGCCCAACAACGTTTTCGCGCGCGCGCTCGGCCTCACTCGCTCCTACTTAGCTGAAGTTTTGGTAAGGGTGTTTGTTCTAAATTGGATCACCTCAACGGTGGCCTACATTGCCTCACTCTGCCTGCACAGACCGGCTCAGTGTCGAGGAATGAGAAAACGCACGGAGAGCCTGCGAGAGGAGATGGAGAACCTTTTCAGGGAGGCAGTAGGAAAAATGGGTGCTGAGCGAAACGGAAGGAAAAGAGGGAGGATAAAAGAAAAAGAAAATCAGGACCGGAAAGATAACAGAACAGCAGCACCACTGCCACTCCCTCTTGCCTTCAGGTTCAACACCTGGGAAAGGTGCTACCGAGGGCAGGTGAGGGATAGGACGTGCCAAACAGCAGAAGGAGGTGGAGAACCCCAGACTTCCAGACGCCCCCCAACCCTGACTCCTCTACAAGGTCCCTGCGGGTTCAGTCCCATCTGAGAAGAGTGGCCCCGTTGGGGAGGGCGGGGAGTGGGAAGCGATGATCACGCGGGCTCTGACAGGTTCCGAGTGGAACTGAGGGATCCGGAAGCGAGGGAAGGCCCTGAAGGTCCCCCCCCCCCAACCCTAGCCCCTGCAACGCCTTGCTCTGCGGCTGGAGCCACATTAGAAAGCCGAGTCTCTGGAATTGGGGCCAGCCTCTCCTCCACGAGTTTAATCCTTGCAGACCCACAGTGGAAAACACATTATGCGCTGCCTGAAACTTATTTAGGAAAAATAAACCACAATTATGGTGGAACTTTAGAAGAGGGGCCGGTAACAGTCGTGGGACTGTGGAGCTAAAGCTCTTGTTTCTTCCTGGGAAATCTGCCCTGGTGGCCTTGTAGGACAGCCTGGGAGCTCTTCCAGCTCCCGGGCGAGAGCCTGGGGGCATAAATACGGCCCTTAGTTTATCGCCCCAATACCGCGTCTCAGCCACCTCCCCACTTCGGGCCGCTTGGGGACGCGGCTGCGGGACAAAGGCGCCGGCTGCTTTGCTCCAGACCAAGGCTTCTTTGCGCTTCTAGAGCCCAAGCCCAAGTTGCTGTGCTGCCTTTTCAGGGACTCGGCGTTCTCTTGCAAACCTAGACTTGTGTAAGTAGTTAGAGCGGTTGATGAATATGTATTCGAACGGGCTGTTTAAGGCTGCGTGAATAAACATGAGCCCGCGGTGGCAGCTCCCACCCTCTCCCTTTCACCTCTCTGGGGCGCGGGGAGCCGGAACCGGCGAGTCTCGCATTCCTGATACCGCGAGGACCGTGGGTCGGCTGGAGCAGCGCTGAGTCTCTCTGAGCCCCCGCACCCGGCTAGACACCCTCCCCCACCTGGCTGCCGGAGAGCACGGCGGGTGGCACAGATCCGCGTGCACCCACTTCCCGGGGTCTTTGGACACCGTTTCCTTTCTAGAAAGCTGCCCTGACTTGTGTTACTGAGGTGCAGACTTTGAGAACCTGGGGTGTGGGAGTGGGGGGAGTACTCGTCTCCCTCTCCAAATCTGGGGCTAGCATTACTCAACACGAGTCTCTGCGCAAAACTAGAGAACCCTGAACTTGTCCCCGGGTGTAACGGATGGAGGTCGTGACCCACCTGCGGGAAAGAAAACGTCGAGCTGCGGATTCCAGGGACGGGACAGCCCTCGCAGAAGGCGTTTGTTTTCTGCTGTCTGCGGGCGGAGGGGCGGCCGCGGGGAATAATTACCCACCCACTACACTTCCAAAGTCTCCACCACCTCCCGCTGGGAAAAGTCGCCTTTGGGCCTCTTTGTCTCCCTGGAGCCAGGGCGTCTTCGTCTTTGGAAACTGTGCGAAATAACAAAGCTGACTGTACACGCAGGCCTCGGCAGCTTCACCACCCGCATCCGCCCGGGGCCCCCACGTCTCTGTCTCCTCTCAGGCACACACTGGGTGACAGGCCTGGGCCGGGCCCGTATCGGATGCCCGCGGCCCCGCAGCGCAGCCCTGGGGCTCAGGCGGAGGCGGAGGCGGAGGCTTGGCTTGCCCCGGGTCCAGGCCCTCCGGGACCAGCCGAGAGCCAAGCCTCCTTGGACCTTGAGGCCTTCTTCAGGCCTCAGACTCCCGCAGCTGCGGAAATGCCAGCCCCCACTTCGCACCCGGGGCTGCCACTTCCGCTCTCACCTTGCGTGTAAGAGGAGGGAAGTCGGCTTCCACGCACCGCACACCCGGGACAGTGACCCCTCCCCGCGCAGAGAAGCGCTGCGGGGGTGGGAAGCGCTTCGCACCACCAGGAGGCTGGTTTCGGTGGCTGGAAGGCGTTCCCGACCCCACCCGGCTAGCGCTTGTCAGAGGTCAAGAGAATGAGGTCCTTGAGATAAAGCGCAGGGTTTGTCTTCCTGCTAAAGCTTTGCGGATCAGGTTGAGGCCGAGTTTCTACCCAGATCGCACCGCTGGAGGCTTTCTCAAAAAGTGTTCCCTGAAAATAATGACTTGTCCGCTGGAGTGGGCTTGGGGGATTACCTTCACCAATG
This sequence comes from Ailuropoda melanoleuca, assembly GCF_002007445.2. Lineage (NCBI taxonomy): Eukaryota > Metazoa > Chordata > Mammalia > Carnivora > Ursidae > Ailuropoda > Ailuropoda melanoleuca. Next base: position 125,589,862 of record NC_048224.1, on the reverse strand, counting down.
AGGGGGATGTAAAGGCAGCTCTAGCACGCGACTGAAAGCTCTTCTTCCTGCAGGAAGAACAGGGGCTGGTAGTTCTAGAAGCATAGGGCAAGCCTTGGGGAAAGTTTGGATAATTCAAATGGTTCCATTGGCCAAGGAGAGCCCCCTGGCTGGGGAAATGCCTTCACTAGAGGGTCAGGATTGGGAGAGGAGAAGGCACTTGGGGTTTTGGACTAAAATATGGGGGGCAAAGCAGGACACAACACTCTGGGATAAATTTCATCCATATAAGAGCAAGGCAGAGAACCCTAAGTCATTTGGAGATGGACATGAGCCAATAATAAAAATTGCTATCTCTGAGCTCCTAATTTGTGCCAAGTGAGCCCCATCAGATGCCCAAGACCAGGAAGCATCACTCACATTGTATTCTGTGAATGGTGCCCCCTTAGCAATAATAAGATGTCCCCTCTGACATCCTTAAAAATCAAAACAGAAGGCTCTTGATAATATGCTGTTTCTGATGTACTCTACTCTCCAAGCTGAAATTCACTTTATCATGACTGTGGGCAGATCCGTCTGGGGATGCTCTTAGTCAAGATAAAAAAGTTTGCCTCCTCTTCATGACGGCATTATTTACAATAGCTAAGATAGGGAAACAAACTAAATGTCTGTGAATAGATGAATGGATAAAGAAGATGTGGTATACATATTTATATATACAATGGACTATTACTCAGCCATAAAAAAAGAATGAAATCTTGCCATCTGCAACAACATGAATGGACCTTGAGGGTATTATGCTAAGTGAAATAAGTCAGACCGAAAAGGAGAAATACTGTATGATTCATTTATATGCATAATCAAAAAAATAAAACAAGCAAACAAAACAAAATAGAAGCAGACTAACAGATACAGAGAACAAACTGTGGTTACCAGAGGGGAGATGTGTGGGGAAATAGGAAAAATAGGTGGCTGGGATCAGAGGTACAAACTTCCGGTTATAAATAAGACCCTGGGATGTAATGTACAGCACAGGGAATAAAGTCAATAATATTGTACCAACTTTGTATGGTGACGTGGTAATTATACTTATTATAGTTACCATTTTATAATATATATAAACACTAAATTACTATGTTGTACACCTAAATCAATACGGTATATCATTCTTCAATTTTAAAAAAAGGAAAAAAAACCTCTCACTTTTCTGCTTTAACAAAACAAACCACCAAAGAGCCTTTTCCCTTGATCTACAAATGTGCAAAGGCAAAGGATTAATATGGCTTTTGAAAAGTGAGAGAAACCCATGTATGCAAACCCAGCTGGCGAGTGAATTCCTCCGACAGTGCCACACTTCTCCTCTCCCTTCCTTGCTTCCTTCTCCAACTCACACTTCCCTGTGGGTCTTCTGACATTTTTATGAGTCAGAGTGAGTAAAACTGTCAGTAAACCTTGGTAGGGTGCTTTAAATGCTTCATTGTTAAGAACTGGAGAGGGTGGAGCAGTGCTGTGTTAGATTTAGAATCCCGGCTTCACTGAGGCTACAGAGAGGAAGGAAGGAAAAGGAGCCTGTGTCTTCTTCACATTATCTCCCGCACCCCCACAGCCACCTGCCTATCAGCTGTGCACCCACAAACGCTTCCTTCTTTCCTGGGACTAGAGATGGACAATCACGGCTTACAGCAAGGGCCACCCTCTCTCCTTGGGCATTAGACCCCAATCTCCTTTCTAGTAGGGGACCTCTCAGGTGTCCCCGATGATCCCCACTTCCCCACTTCGTGGAATTCATCCCTTTGTGTAAACCTCTCCCTTTGAGTGTGGGCTGTGCCTAGTGATTTGCTTCTAACAAAAAGTGATGGGAGGGCACTTCCTGATGAAATTACAAAAATGATGACACACCCCCCCCCCCCAGCTCTTGCTCTGAGGGAAGTCAGCTGCCATTTTGTGAGATGCTCAATAGAAAGGCCCCGCAAGGACCTGAAGCCTGCCACCAATAGAGCAAGTGACATGGAAATGGCTCCTGGCCCAGTGGAGCCTGGAGATGAGGGCAGCCGGGGCTGACTCCTGATTGCAGCTTTGGGAAAGACCTGGAGCCACAGGCCCTCAACAAGGCACCCCAGATCTCTACGCCACAGAAATCATGAGATAATCAAGGTTTGCTGTTTGGAGCCATTAAGTTTGGGGATGATTTGTTATGCAGCAAGAGAAGCTAATACACCACGTGGCATACTTAAGGATGTGGCTCCAGAAAATCTCCCCTCTCTCCTGAAACAGCAAAATTTACCCCCTCCTGAATCATGCTTGCCGCATAAAAATAAATGCTATCCACTCTTTAAAAAAACCAAAAACCTCTCATGATGCCATTTTCCCCTTTGGCTACCATTCCACTTCTCTGCTCCCCTTTACAGTGAATTCGTTACAGAAACAAAAGATATCTGTATTCCCTATCTCTAATTCCCTGTTTCCTCTTTCCCTTAAACTCCCTCTGGTCCGAGTCTGTCCCTCTCCCCCCACACCACTCCACCAAAACCGGCTCTGACCCAGGTCACCGGTGACTTTATAAATCAAACAGTCAGTTCTCAGCTGCAGCATCTGATGGAGTTGGTCACTCCTCCCAGAAGCTATTTGGCTGCTAAGGCACCACACTTACCTGATCTTTCTCCTACCTCATTGGACCCTCTTTGCTAGTCTCCCTTCCTGGTTTCACTTCTTTCCAACCTCTTGTCAAATTTTATCAGGAAAGATCGGGATTCATTCAATATTCTCTGATAGAGCTGAATGTTTGTATCCCTCCACCCCAAATTCACGTTCGATTCTGATGCCAGCGTGATGATATTTGGAGGCCGGGATTTTGAGAAGTGATTAGGTCATGAGGATGGAACCCTCATGAATGGAATTAGAGCCAAGAGACTCCAGAGAGCTCCCTTGCCCCTTCTGCCATTTGAGAACACAGCCAGAAGACAGTGGTCTGTGAACCAGGAAGCAGCCCTCACCAAAGACTGAGTCTGTATGCACCTTGATCTTAGACTTCCCTGCATCTATAACTCTGAGGAATAAATTTCTGTTGCTTATAAGCCACCCAGTCTATGGTATTCTGTTTATGCAGCTGGAATGTACTAAGACATACTCCAGTCTTCAAAGGAACTGCAATTGTCTTGGGATATGATTTTAACAGTTTCAGTAGGAAACCATGATAATGTCAATTATGTATCTTCATAACTAGTGCCCTAGACTTATCAGTTAGTATGAGCAAGAGTAAGCTGAAGTAACCTATAGACCCTTAATCTCAGTGGTTTAACCCAACAAAGGTTTATGTTCACTCTGACATGGGTTAGTGGGGGGCTGGCGCTCATCCAGGCTGATAGAGATTCCATATTGACCTGTGCCCCCCCCCCCCCCCCCCCCCCCGACTGCCTCAGCAGGGGACATACAGCACAACAAACTGCCTCTGGAAGTGTCTCACTAAAAATTACGCACATCACTTCTCACATTTGTTTGGCCAAAGTAAGTCTCATGACCACATCAACCTCAGAAGGGGCACAGAAGTATAATCCCTACCATGTGCCCAGGAGGTGGACAGCCAGAAATACTTGGTGAAGGGCACTGTTGCCCACCTCAATAGGCTTTATGTTACACATCCTCAATCTTAAAAGAAAACATTACCAACTGGGTTCCTTTGTATGGAGACAATGTTATCTGGAAGAAAATGTGGCTAAACCACCCCTGACTTAACCAGTGGTCTTTTTACCTCCCATCATTGAAAAGACTTCCTATTGCTTGCAGGTGCAGCCAAATTTGGGAAAGCCTTGTGATGACTGCAGCTCTGCCTTTCATCTCCGGCTTTGAGAAACAAACAAACAAAAATGTCCATCTCCTCTCTGAATTCACAGCTTGCCAGGCAGTCTGTTGATGCTGAGGATTTCTGGAAGGTCCATAACCCCACTGCAGGATTTGAAACTGTACTTCTGCAGGGCTTTAACGAGTTTCTTATTTCCTGCATTCCCCCCCGCCCACCGCCCAAAGTCAAACTATAGCTTCTGCTTTGCCTTCCATTTCACCAAATTTATTTCTATCCTCTCACATACTTTCATCCTGATACACACGCCTCATTGAATGACTCTCTTTGAGGACCTGGTGTTGTAATTCTCCTACATTTGGCCTCCCTCCAAAGTCCTACACATCATTTAAAGATCTACTCAGATCTCATCTTTTTCTAGATCTCATACCCTGCTGACTTTTGATGCCATTTGAATTTTTTCCCTTTTTTTTTCATTGTTTTTGTTTTTGTTGTTGTTGCTGTTTTTTTCTTCTTCTTCTTTTAAGATTTTATTTATTTATTTATTTGAGAGAGCAGAAAGAGAGAGCACATGAGTAGGGGGTAGGGGCAGAGAGAGAGGGAGAAGCAGACACCCCGCTGAGCAAGGAGCCCGATGTGCTGGATCCCAGGACCCTGGGATCATGATCTGAACCAAACACAGATGCTTTACCTATTGAGCCACCCAGGCACCCTGTTTTTGTTCTTTTATTAGGCACTTACTGGTTGAGTTGAATTTAATAATTCTCTGTATATGTCTGTATCAACACAATTGTGTGGAAAGCAGAGATGTCTTACTTAGCTTTGTGTATCAGATCAGCCCCCTCTCCTTACCCCAGTGCCTAGCTCAGACTCTGGTCCTCAGTAAATATTTGTAATAATGTACTCTCTGTGTTGGAATATCTTCTATCCTTCTGGACCTACCAACAATTGGAAACGCTTCTAGCTTTAATCACTCAGCTTTCTCTTCTCTTCTGATCTTACTATGAGCTCTTCAGTTAGTTCAAATCTAAATGCCAGATTTACCTCAAAGAAGCCTAAATCTTAGCATTTAAACATGAGATTAAGTCATAAATCTTCTGGGCTCATATCTTGTCTTTCTTGTCTATATCTTGCGGGGCATACAAAGGGCTGAAGAAAGGAGATCATTGAACACACAATATGAGAAGAACCTGTATTAGTTGGGGTTATTAATGGGGGTTGCTATAACAAAAAACCCAGAATCTCAGTGGCTTATCACGATTTTTCATGCATATCACAGTCCAAGGCAGGACATGTGGCTCCTCTCTAACTAGTGACTTAGAACCCAGACTTCCTCCATTTTGTAGTTAGGCCATTGCCTAGGGTATTCTGAATTCTCTGCATTTAGCTGAGTGATAAGCACAGACAGTTCATGCCCTTGCAGGGGTCACAGCCATGCCTGGGAATGAGAGACATCACTTTAGCCTATGTTTCTCTGGCTAACATGTCAACCTGGTTACAAGGAATGCTGGGAAATATATTTTACTGGTGTACCAAGATGAAGAAAAGAGGGTTGGTGAACATCTAGCCTGTTTCTTTCAAAGGACCTAAGAAGTAATTTCTTCAGCTCTAACATTTCCCTGAATAGGGAGGTAGAAATCCATGTAAAGGGGGTAGGGGGAGTGTCCCTGTAACAACAATCAATTTTTACTTCTCTCTTTTTTCTATAAATCCCAGAATTTGCTCACTTACAAAAAAAAATCAGGGGATAGGTAGGGAGTTTCTGCCATCGGGTATTGCTCTTCTCTCCTAGAACTCAGGCTACAAGAAATGTTCTCAGAGAGTGTTTCTCAACCCCAGCAGAGTATCAGAGTCAATGTGAGCTTTTGAACCATTACGTTCAACATTACTCTCCTCCTAGGAACACTTCTTTCAATCAGCCTCCAGGACCCTTTCTTGGCTTTCCTCCTGTCTACTCCTTCCTATCTCCTTTTTCTGGTTTCTCTTCTTTGCACTAACTTTAAAATTAGAGTGCCTCAGGGCTCAGCCCTTGATCCCTGTCTTGTCTCTGTCTACACTCATTCCCTTGGTGATTGTGTTAGTTTTCTATTACAGCATAATACATTAACCACAAACCAAGTGGCTTACAGCCACATCCGCTGTCAGCTCACAGTTCTGTAGGTCAGAAGTCCAGGCATGGTGTGGCTGGGTCCTCTGCTCAGGGTCTCAGAACAGAAGTCAGTGGGTCATCTGGGTTGAATTCTCATCTATGGGCCCTGGAGAAAACTCTGCTTCCAAGCTCAGTCAAGTTATTGGTAGAGTTCAGTTCCACAAGATTGTAGGACTGAAGTCCCCATTCTCCTGCTGGCTTCTAGCTGAGAGTTGCCCTGGGCTCTTAGAGGCTGCCTGCATCCCTTGCCTCGTAGCTCCCATCCTCCAGCTTCAAAGCTAGAAATGGAGAATTTCTTATGCACGTAATCCCTCTTGCTTCAAATTTCTCTCTTCTGTCTCTGTCCTCTAGAGCCAGATTCAAAGGACTGATGGAATTAGATCAGGCCCATCTGATTATGTCCCTTGACTTAACTCAAAATCAGCTGATTACTAACTCTTATGGACTGAATATTTGTGTCTCCCCCCATTCAAATGTTGAACCCCTAACCCCCAATGTGATGGTATTTGGAGATGGGGCCTTTGGGAGGTAATTGACCTTAGAAGAGGTCATGAGGGTGGGGGGCCTTCGTGATGGGCTTAGTGCCCTTGTAACAAGAGATGCCAGAGAGCTTCCTCTTCGTCCTCCCCCAACCTGCCTTCCCCACCACTTTCTTTCTGCCTCACTACCATACAGGGACACAGTGAGACAGTGGCCTTCCGTAGGCCAGGAACAGACTTCTCTCTGGAAACTGACCATGCTGACACCCTGATCGCAGATTCTATCCTCTGTGGTATTTTGTTATGGCAGCCCAAGCAGACTAATACATTCAGTAACCTTAGTAACACCGGCAAAATCCCCTTTGCCATATACTGTAACATAATCACAGGAGAAAAATCTCATTATATTCACAGGTTGCACCCACAGTCAGGGGGAGGAGATTCTGAAAGGGCTATACCATGTTAGATATAACATCTATCAATGTTAGAATGTTGTTCACCTCAATAATCCCATTTAGTCTCATGGCTTTAAAAATCATGTATATACTCATGATTCTCAAATTTATTTCTCCAGTGTAGACTTGTCCCGAAACCTAGACTTATCCATCTACCTTCCTAGACAGTCCCACTTGGATGTTTTCCAGGCATCTCAAACTTCACATAGATGCAACCAAATTCTCCATCTTTCTGCCCAGGTGTGCTCCTCCCATAATCTTTTGACCTCAGGGAATGGCAACACCATCCTCCCTAGAGCTCAGGCAAAAACCCTTGAGTCATTCCTGATTCCTCCCTTTCTCTACACGCCATCCATCAGGAAGCCCTCTGGAATTTAGCTTCAAAGGCCCACACCATTACCATCTCTCACATGAATTATTGCGACCACCCCTGTTTTAGTGTCCTATTGCTGCCCAAACAAATCACCACAAAGTTAACAACTTAAAACAACACCCACTTCTTATCTCACAATTGTGTGGGTCAGAGGTCCAGGGGCTTCGGCCAGATTCTCTGCTCAGGGTCTCACAAGACTGAAATCAAGGAGTGCACTGGCTTGGGCTCTTCTCTGGAGGCTCTGAGGGGAAAATCCCCTTCTAGTTTCCTTAAGATTGTTGTCAGGACTCAGATGCTTCTCATGGTTTCCCTTTAACAACAGAAGACCAAATCTCTGTCATACGTGGCCTCGTCCTGTCTTCTCTTTCTGCCACATTCCTCTTACTCCAGGTGAAGAAAACTCTGCTTTTAAGGACTCTTGTGTTTAGATTGGGCCCATATGGACAATCCAGAATGATCCATTTTAAGTCCATAAACTTACTTGCCCCCGCAAAGCTCCTTTGGCCATGTAATGTAACATAGTCACATATTCCAGGGATTGGGGCGTGAACAGGTTGGAGGGATCATTCCACCTGCCCCAGCTTCCCCAACTGGGTCTCCCCGCTCACACACTTGTTCCTCTCCAGCCTATTCTCAACACAGCAGACAGACCTGCAGTGACTTCCCATCTCATTCAGAGCAAATCCACATCTTCACAATACCTTGTATACCCTACACAGCTTGGATCCCAGCTAACTTTCTGACCTCAGCTTCCTTGTTGTCACTCACACACCAAGCATGCCCCCTCTTCTGGGCATTTGCCCCCCCTTCCCCCCAGTATTTGCATGGCTCACTCCCTCTTCTCCTCCAAGTTGAGCCCTAGATTCCACCTTCTTAGCGAGGCCTGTCCTGATCACTTTATTTAAAACTGCAACCTCCACACTCCCCAGGATGCTTAGACTCTTTCCAGGCTTTAGTTTTCTCCATAGCACTTTTCACTTCTGAATGTAATAAATATTTTATCTATGTTTGTTTACTGTAAGCACGAAAGCAAGTCCCATAGAAATTTTTGTCCATTCTGTTCACTGCTTTATCTCCAGTGTCTAGAACAGTGCCTGACACACAGAAGGCACCCAGTAAATGTTTGTCAGATGATTGAATACGAGGGTACGAGATGGGGATAATAGCCTGTCCCGCATGGAGGAAATGTGGGCTTGGGACCAGGGGAAAGGAGTTGGACCTTCCTTCTCATGGAGTGCCCTCTATTTGCCAGACGAAACTGTAAGCTCCTTGAAGACCAGGCTGATGTCACATCAGAGGACCTGGCACATAGCAGATTCTTGGTAGGTATTTGCTGAATAATGTTGCTATCATGGTACTAGATTCTGCACGTACATTATCTCATCTGACCCCCTACAACGTGTGAATTATTAATTTCATTTTACCACTTTAACCCTCTTCACCAAATGAGACATTACAGTGTGACAGCACACTGCCAGATGTCACAGTATTTCTGGAAAGGAGTTTTGGGTCGTTCGGTCCACCCTGACATCCCACGCAGTATTTCTCTCCACACATGTGCACGTGTTTGAAAGCCGTAATCGGTGGGAAGACTATACGGCGCAGTGGCCAGAGCATGGAGTCAGCAGCGAAGGGTCTGACTAGTGTCTCACTGTTGACCAACTGTGTGACCCTAGACTGGTTACGTAATCTTGCTAAGCCTCCCTTTTCTCTTCTTTAAAAGTAGGGCCAGTCATTGCACCTTGTAGGGGTATTGTGAGGATTCATGAGATATCGCAGGTGAAAAGGCCCGGCAGGATGCCAGCTACCGAGTGGGCACGAAATCCTATGAGTTGCCTGCCTTCCTTGATGAGAGCCCAGATCCATCTCTCTGAACGCTCACCCTTCACAGAGTGCAGTGCTGGGGAGCAGCGCAGAATGAAAGGCCTCTCCCTCCCAAACAGCGTTGAAGGCGGTTATCATGTTCTCCCTCAGTCTTCTCTTTCTAAAGGTGAAAATGCTCCATTCATTCAACTGTTCCTTACGAAGCTGGTTCGGATTTCTCAGTGGGCACTAGTTGACAACGCGCCCTCTGAAATGCGCTGTCTGGGAAGGGCCTCTGTGAGAACCCAAGTTCCACGGAGGCGGGACTTCTTGTGTGCTGAGCTCCCTTTGTCCCCCCAGCACCTGGAGAAGTGCGAGGCGTACAGTGGGCCCTCAATAAATATGTGTGTGTTTAAATGATGAATCCACAGAGCGGTCTACATGGTTCCTTGTGGTGCTCAGACTGCTTTTAATGCTAGCTCTCCTTGCCACATCTCGATGGTTCTCAGTAAAGCAGAAATACACTTCAAACTAGTTTTTAAAGATAATCACTTGGACAATGTCCTCAAGGTCTCTCACCTAGAAAACTTGAAGTTTGTTCCCCATGATGCCCAGCCACCCTTCCATTTCCGGGTTTTGGTTTGTTGCCTCTTTTTTTTGTTGTTGTTTTAATCAGATATAAGTCACGTAACATAAAATACACTGTTTAAAGTGTACAATTCAGTGGTATTTTGGTGTATTCATGGAGTCGTGCAACCATCACCACTACCTAATTCCAACACATTTCCATCATCTCCAAGAGAAACCCCGCGCCTTTGAGTAGTCAGTCTTAATTCCTTCCTCCTTCCATCCCCTGGTAATCACTAATCTACTTTCTGTTTCCATGGATCTGCTTATTCTAATGCAGACCTCCCGTATGTGGTCTTTTGTGTCTGGCTTCTTTCACTTAGCATAACGATTTCAAGGTTCATCCTTGTTGTGGCACATATTCCTCTTTACAGCTGAACAATATTCCATTTTCTGGATATGGATATACCATATTTTGTTTATCCATTCATCTGTTGATGGACATTTGGGTTGTTTCCACTTTGGGGCTATTACCAATCAGGCTTCTACAAATGTGTGTGTACCAGTGTGTGGACATATGTTTTCAATGATCTTGCGGTATACACCTAGGAATGGAATTGATGAGTGATAGAGTAACTCTACGTCTAACGTTGTGGGGAACAGCCAGACTGTTTTCCACAGTGGCCACACTATTTCGTATTCCCACCAGCAATGTACGAAGGTTCCAATTTCTCCACAACCTCGCCAACACTTGTTTTTACTTTTCTTTGATTCCAGCTGTCCTAGGGGACACGAAGTGGTATGTCACTGTGGCATTGGATTTGCTTGTCTCTTCTATGTCAGAAAGTTTAAGGATGTTCCCTCCAAATGTTCATTATCATCCTCTTTGTCTTAATATTAGTCATATATTTGTTAAACAATTATTAAAATTAATTTACGTTTTTGGGGCGCCTGGGTGGCACAGTGGTTAAGCATCTGCTTTCGGCTCAGGGCGTGATCCTGGCGTAATGGGATCGAGCCCCACATCAGGCTCCTCTGCAATGAGCCTGCTTCTTCCTCTCCCACTCCCCCTGCTTGTGTTCCCTCTCTTGCTGGCTGTCTCTATCTCTGTCAAATAAATAAAATCTTTAAAAAAAAATTAATTTATGTTTTCAACTTGCATCACTTCTCAGAGTAACAAGCTTGTTTCATGTACTCTCTGCCTAATATAATGCTTGCTTTTGCCATTAAAAACAAAGAGATTAGTTCAACTTTCACAAGTTATGCCTTAGTGGTACTCATGCATTAGTTGAGGGCTTTCCTACTCAACCCCTCCTCACACTTCAAGCTTCGGCGGACATACTTCGTCTCGTCACTTCTGCGTGTTTCAGCGTCCTCTGGCCCTGGCTCTGGCGACAGGGACAGGTTCTGGGTCTGACCTGAGATGTAAGGAGGGCAAAGAGGTGCCGCGACATTTCATCCCCACGTCACTTCTTGTATAGATAAAAGTCAAGCCTCTATCAAAGAGCAAGACTAGAAAAGAACTCTGGGATACATACAAATAATCACGAACCACAAATTCACAGCAGGAAACGATCAACCAAGGACCACACACACTTCATGTGACACAATGGCTTTCCGTCAGACAACTGTGCCCCCCAGGGAGCACCTGGCCATGTCTGGAGACGTTTTGGTTGTCTACTGGCATCTAGTGGGTAGAGGACAGGGACACTGCTGCGCATCTTACAGTACACAGACAGCTTCCAACAACAAAGAACTCCCTGGCCCCAAACGTCAACAGTATAACATTGAGAAACCCCCATATAATAGGGTACCAGAAGGGACTTTTCCTATCCTTGATCTTCAGCATATTTCACAGGCTTTGGCTGAAATTATTTGGTTCAACCTCTCTAGGTGATAGTGGAGAATAGTTCAGATTTCTATACTCCTATTAACAAGTAGTGCTCAAAATCCCACCAGTGTCTGCAGTGAACTCCAGCCATAAAAAAAAAAAAAATTATAGGATCCAGAAGGTAAGTGGAGAGATGGTATATAAATATAGATATATGTAATACACATACACATATATACATATATGTGCATGTATATATTGTCATTTATGAAAAAATCATTGTCAGATAAAGGGTATCTAGACAAAAAAAGGGAAATATAGAGTTGCATCTGGCAGTAAATTAAGAAAAATATTGTTATTTTTCTGTATGGGATTTGTCAGACTTTCATTTATTTATTTTTTATGTGTGTGTGTGCGCGTGCACGTGCGCGTATGTGTTTAAGTAATCTCTATGCCCAACGTGGGGCTCAAACTCACAACGTCAAAATCAAGAGTCACATGCTTTACCAACTAAGCCAGCCAGGAGCCACTTGTCAGACTTTTTTTAAATTTTTTTTTAAGGTTTTTATTTATTTATTCAACAGAGATAGAGACAGCCAGTGAGAGAGGGAACACAAGCAGGGGGAGTGGGAGAGGAAGAAGCAGGCTCATAGCGGAAGAGCCTGATGTGGGGCTCGATCCCATAACGCTGGGATCATGCCCTGAGCCGAAGGCAGACGCTTAACTGCTGTGCCACCCAGGCAACCCCCTTGTCAGACTTTTAAAATGCAAAATGTATTATATAATTTCTCATTCCAAATAGATTTTTATGATTACAGCTAATTTTGTATTACTTCTCTATTATTTTTCTTTGAGAGAGCCCCCAAGTTGTGGAGACTTCAGGTCACATAGTCAGCCTTCAGATCTTAATCACAACAATGTTCTGCCTTTCTCCACACACCAGGCACAGACCTGGGTATCTTTGAACTTGGTCTACCCCTGCATGAGCCCATCCCAAGCAAGCTGAGTCCTCAGCCCTCCACAGATGCTACTCTAGGGATTACGCACAACCTCAGCTTGGCAAACCCAACCCAGGGACAGTCCTCAGTCATTGAATGACCCAACCCTCTGTGGTATCTTATACGGTTGATTGTTCCCTCCTCCTTGCAACTCCTCCCTTGGCTGTCAGGACACTGCACCCTTCTGGTTTTCTCCCTCCCTCTCTGCAACTCCTGTCCAGCTGATCTGACCCAGTGCCATGGCTTCTCATGCCACATATATACTATGGTCCTCAAATCACCAGCCCTGATGCTTCACCAGAGCTCAGACTCTTTATCCAATGCTTTGCCTGACCTTTCTCTTTACTGACATGACACACCTAATACGCTCTTAAGCATCATGTCCTAAACAGAACATTTGATCCTCTCCCACTTCGACCTGCCGTCCTTCCCGCTGCAGTAAATGAGACTACCATCTACATGACCTAGCTGCTCGAGCCAAAATCCAAGCAGCTGTATTTGATGAAATATTGTGGCCTATTCTTCCCAGGGCCTAAGTCACTTCCTGAAGTTAAATTTGCCCATGGAGTGGCACTCTCATTCAATTAATGTATAGAGGCACCGCCAGGGAACTAACTTTTGTTAATTCAAGTGTTTAACAGTATCTTCAACCCACCCCACCCTCCACTGTTTTTCCCCCAGAGTAACTTGTTGGTTGTTTGGTTTTTTCTTTTTCCTGATACCTGGTAAAGTAGAAACCTTCCACACATTGTAGACACTCTCTGTGCGTTTCTTGTTCCCCATGTGACCACAGCAGAGGAAGAAGGAAAGGCTTACACAGATCTCGGAAATGGAGTCTTTCCAAGCTCATAGCTTGGAGAAATTACTAATCACTTTCGCAAAGGTTATTCATTTGGAATCATGTGATTTAAAAACACATTCCTCCCTTTCAGATGTAATTTCTGTGAAATGATAATAATTCAGCAGTTAGTACAAAGAGCAGTAAAGTCATATATCAAGATCACATTGCAGCCCTCTACCATTTCTATTTCTGACACATAAAAAAGGGCAACATATTAATAAAAGAGAAATTTAGAATTTATTTTCAACCAAGAATGACTGAAAAAAGATTACTTTTTGACCTTGGTCTTTCTTTGCTGAAGGAGAGCTAAAACCAAAGGATCAACCTTGGTTACTCGAATTAACCAAGATTAAATTTCTTTATATAATGTCTTATGTGTTGCTTAGAAATGATTATTAGCAAGCTAAAACATATACAGATGTATGTACTTTAATACTAGAATTTAAAAGTTATTATTTATATATGGAGAAATTAAATCTTAAGTAAATCAGAAAATTTGGGATCAACTCAGTTAGAATTTAAATTAAATGAGTGCACGTGGCACGTGTGTGTGTTCGTGTGTGTGTGTGTGTGTGTGTGTGTGTGTGTGTGTGTGTGTGTGTTATGCCCTTCTTCTGGAGGTTTGGAGCATCTAGCAGATATTTATTGATAAGGGCTTCCCGAAATCGAGGGCTGAGGTCATTGCCGGGGAGGTCAGAAGCAGCATTTCCATTGAGTTCAGACCTATGGAAATGTGCAAGTATATTCATCTTATCAATACTCATCAGATCTCAGAGTTGGGAGGACCCTTAGAAGGTATTTAATCCCACCCCCTTGCATTAAAAAACAGATTCTTATCATACGAGAGTGGAGGAGGAAGGAGTTCCTTCCTCCCTAACCTGATCCCGTCTGGTTGGGTTGCATGGTAACCTTTCCGATTACTTAATATTTGTTATCTACCAACAAAAACGTTTGATCATTAATAAGGTAGAATTTCTACATGGGATTCTTCATTAATTGCTTGGATTTAACACATAAGATTGAGAAATTTGAGTGTTTGCTAAATTTAGATGCTTCTCGAGTAAGGCGGGGTAGGGGGTAGGAGATGGTAATCCCCAAGAGATCTCAACATTCCCTTCCAGGTTTCCCAGGGTTCTTGGGCGGTTAGGCTTGGGCTTCAGTTAAAATCTCATGTCTTATGGGAGGGAAACATCACTTCCCTAGTCCATCTAGGAATGGTTCAAGGTGCTGACAAATTCTCCTGGAGCTGTCTGTGGAGCTTCTCCTCTGCTGAGAGAATCCACAACAGTAGACAGGATTTTAAGCTTTCTGTGGCCAGGTGGTAACCAGACACGGTAGTTATGACTCCACTGACAGACAAGGATCCTGCTCTTGATGCACCCTCTACACACACACACACACACACACACACACACACACACACACTTAAAACACCGTGGAGCTCCTAAATTCACCCATGACAACAGAGCCTTCAGATTCCCTCCTTTAAGTCTCACGGGAGGACAAGCACTACTGACAAGCATTTGTGAATGATGAGGAATCATTCTTCTAGATTTGGAAGCCAATTGTTTACCAGTACTTGATTTTCAGGTTAAAAAAAAAAATGTCTTTCCCTTGATTTTCAGATAACAGCTGACATGACTGACTTGGTTGGTCTCTTGAGTTTCATAGCAAAACTCGAACAGTAATCACTAGCATCTGAGTCACGTGGGGAGGATTTTGGCAGCTGAGCCCACACACCACGGGTGATATCCAAAGCTGTTTTATTTCCACCATGTTCACATTTTGATCCACAACATTCTATGTTTTGAAGGAAAGAGTCAGTTGGCATTTAGTCTCGTGGAACTCCACGTGGCCACGTGCCACTGGTTAAGGAGCACACATTAAAGGACATGTATGCCACTTCTTGCCGATTCCTTTTGCTAGAAGGATACACTTTCCTGGTAAATGAAATCTGGAAACCTCTCTTCCTTCTAATTTGCATGAGAGAATTAGGCAAAGGGCCTATGAGGATTATGAAGGCTCTTGTACCGCTCCTCTGGAGTCACATGGCAGTCACAAAGCTCCATGTAGATAGTGCAATCACCACCACATTCAACATGGAAATTACTCTGTAATTGAACTTTATTAGACACTAAAGTTGAGCCTCCCTGAAGGAAGGAATTTGAACCTTTGGGAATGTTATCTGGGAAATTTAGCTTTAAAACACATTCTTTTGAAATATTTGGCTGATTTATTAAAAAGCACTTTTCCAGAAGTTTAAAATATTCAAAGAACGACCTAGATTCTTCCTTCCTGTTGATATGGTTTAGGACCCATCCTAAATATGCACTTTCTGTCATAATTGCTTAGTCCTTGTATTTCAGTTCTTTGTCGGGAAAGGAGTTAGATTGACTTATAAAAGAGAGAGGTCTGGGTCCCTAGCCTGGTTGCCCTCCAGAGTCTCAGTTTCGCATTTCCACCTAGCTGTTGGACCTCTGAACCTGGCTGCCTTGTATTACGCCGGAGCCCAGCTAACTCAAGGCTCCAATCTCGCCCTACGCTCCCAAACCACCCCCCTCCCAATTCCCCTCACTGGGTCTGGTGCCAGCGCTCAATGCCACCTTTCTTTCCTTTGTCCCGAATATCTATGAGTTTCCAAGGCTTGCTGGGCATCCCCTTGCACTCTCTCTCACACTCCACCTCTCCTTTCAATTCCCATTGCCCCCATACCCCTGCCACTTCAAGCCTGGATGATTATAACAGCCTCCTAACTAATCGCTTACTCGTTTCTCCCCCTCAAATTCACTGCTGCCACAGTAATCTTCCTAAAACACCATTTAATCATGCCAAACCCTTAATTAAAAATCTTCATTATCTCTTCATTACCACCAGGATAAAGTCCAAGCGCCTTAGTTTCCTTCCACTATCTGGCCTCAATCCACATTTCCAGTTTATTGCCCACTCTTTCCCCACAGTTTTCGTAGTCCCCACTAAAACCTGTCTGGTCACACCTTCCATCCACCTGGAATGGTTTTTCCAGCCTCTCACTGGGATTTGTGTTCGTTCTTTGAGGCCCGTGTCAAATTCTTCTGCCACTCCTCCTCAGAGCTCCTAGGACAGCGTCCCGTATCAAGCTTACCCTGAGTCATTATTCAGCTTTTGAAGTGTTTGTGTTTTCTGTCTACTTGGACTACCTGTGTCTTAAGATCAGGAACTGATCTGGATACATGTTTATATCTCCCTCTTATCATCAGCACCACCATCATTCATTGCCCGCTATCCCCAATAAATACCATTTATGATATGATTTGGTTATAAGAAGTTTGGAGTTTGATGGCCGAAGGAATTAACTGGTATGGTGTGTCCACTGTGTCTTTATTTGGAACAACCCAGCTGGGTGACTGGATGCCAGATTATAAAGGGAATTTATTTGGTGTGAACAGGTACTCAGTTAAATTCATCCAATCCCAAAGAGATCTAACAGAAGAAGAAGAAATGCTGGGGAAAAGGATTTGTAGTGAAAGACTGTGCTACTCACCACCCCTAAGGACTAAGGAATACAGAGAAGGAAAATCCCTGTGCACAGCTGTAGAATGCGGGGGAGGGGGGCTGCAGAGAAAGCAGGCACCATGGTGTTAGTGCCTAAGTTGTAATTTGCATCTAAGTGTTCAGAAATGTGTAGCTCTGCCCTTGTTTGCATTTATGCTAGACTCACACAGGAGTAAGGCAGAGTATACCAGGCAGGGAGAGATATCAGTTGATTCTCCTGATTCTCTTCCATTTCAGTTCTGATTAGAATGTAGGTCCCTTGTCCTGAAAAGGCTTTCACGGTTTAAAAAAAACAACCAGACAGTGTCTTTCCTGCTCCCTGCTAGCCTGCAGTGCATTTCATCTCAAGGACCTTTCCCTCTTATACTTCATCTCAACTCACTGTGTTCCTGCAGAAGTTAATTGCCCTCCTCGTCCCATGGAGCTCTGAGATAGGGCACTTATAATCTCACATGCCATCATCACAAGAGTGAAAATCTTCTTTCGAGTCATCTGAGTAGAGAATGCCTCCTTCCTGTCTTCCCCTACTTTCCTCCCACTTTGGGGGAAGAACTGTGGGGAAAAAAGGCTTCATCAGAAAAGCAACACCAGATAGCTGATGTTGAGTTTTCTTTTTTCTTTCCTTTTTCTTTTTTCCCCCTTTTGTTCTTCTTAAACATTTTCTTTCTTTCCACTGGGAAACAGGAATCTGGGCCACTTGTGTGTTAGCATTGTTATGAGAAGCCAGAGGCACAAACGATCATCACAATTGTTGGCATGACCCTGGGCACCAGCTACAGGCTTTTCCACGTTATCTGTGTCCCTACTGCTGAGCTGTCACTCAAAGGAGCCCCCAAAGATTAGCTGATGCCCTTTGACCTGATCATTTCATGTTTCCTAAAGGGTCTTTTGCAACAGGCTTTTGTTTCTCCCAATAAATCATTAAAAATGATATTTCGGTCAATGAGACCTGAGGTCAAGTACGTGTGCAAGACACTGTCTTCAAAAGCTTGAAATCAGGGACGCCTGGGTGGCTCAGTTGGTTAAGCATCTGCCTTTGGCTCAGGTCATTGTCCCAGGGTCCTGGGATCCAGCTCCACAAAAGGGGAGGCTGCTTCTCCCTCTCACAACTATGCAGCCCCCCCAATAAATAAATAAAATCTTTTTAAAAAAATCATTTGAAATCATTCTGAGCAGGTGAACCGACACTCACATGACTTGAGGTTGTCCCTAGCTGAAGGTGACATATAAATACTTACAAATTACAGATACAATTGAGTATGTGGCTTACATAAGCTGTCTGAGGTAGATGGTGTCCTAAAAGAGGTAAATTTGGGCAAGATTTTGATGTCCATTATATCAAAAAGTGGGAGAGTGGTGTACAAAATGACATGGAGCTGAGTCAGAGTAATTCTTATGCGGATGATGGGAGCTTGATCAACAAAGAGAGTTCAGGATGAAAGTTCATTTTCCCAACAGGCTTGAAACCAGGAGTTAGTCTCATCTATCTTTGCAACCAAGGCAACCAGGAGAGTGCCAGGCATAGAGTAGGTGCGCAGTAAATGTCTGAGTTAACGCATAAAAAAATTAATGGTTGCAGGACCAAATATATCAAATAAAGAGTTAGCTAGCATATTTCAACTTTCTTCAATCTTGGTTTAAATTTTTTTTCTTCCCCTATTGCTTGCTGGACTTCTTGACCTTCTGACAGAGTTGAACGGTAAATGGAAATCCCTAGATTTTTATTTTATGCACATCTGTAATGTTTTAGTTGCCTCATGGTGGGTGTGAGAATCAGACAGGAAAAAGCACTTTGATCCCTTCTTACAGAGAGGCCATGTCAATGGCTAAGGAAGATAATACCACCAAAGCATGTTTAAAAGCTTTTTGTTGTTGGATGGACATTAAGGTCTTCAGGGAAAGGGCTAGGGCAACTTCCAGATCATTCATGTGCTACCAGGAACTCCTCTACAGTTCTGATTCAACTGGTAAATTGAATTTTCCCAGGGTTTTATTCCCAGGTCAAAGTAACCCTTGCAATGACCTTTTCTTGCCTGGGTACCAGTCTTTTCCATAACATACCTCTCAGTCTAAAGAGGAAACCATAACAATTTCACTCCACTTGGAAGGTCATATGTAGCGCAGCGCAAAAATAAGAGTAGAACACTCATTCTTTGGAGAGGGGAAAATATGGAGGCCTTTCCCTCTGTGCGAACTGGGAGGTCTCCATAGTAACTGTGTGCTAATTGGTGAACTGTGCATCCGTGGACAGCGGGGCGGGGCAAACCCCTCCCAGATCTCCAGGCACACGAGCGCCACCTAGTGAGAAAATTCCACGTCAAAACTTCCTGAACAAAAACGACCCCAACTGTATTTATCTAACTTCTCCTTGAGGAATGATTACTAAGTTCACATAGATACGTATATCATTTTAACAATTTTATCAAAGAATTTTAACTTAGGAGTCAAGAGACTCCTAAATGAACTGAGAGAAAATTCAAAGATTCAACCAATACTTCTATCACCATTTAAGATTTCTTTTCAACCGTGTAAATTTTCAAAGTGCTGATACGTTATTTTTCAAATGTAAAGAACACCTCCAAAACTCTGAAGGAAAACAAAAGGGATATGGATAAAGGGCTGTGACTAGTGTATAGGGGGACAGAAACAAGACCTTTCACTCTATACTGTATTATACTGTTTATTTTCAAACCATATGAATGTGTTGCTAATCAAAAAATTATATTAAAACAGAGCGTTTGGCACGTATTCGTGTTGCAAAGAGCCGTTTCATGTCAGAAAAAACAATACCACCAAGTTACATCAAATTTACTAATTTCAAAAAAAGCCTGTGAATTTCCAAAGAAAAATAATGTCTTGTCTCCACAAAATTAAAGAATTTTCTCCAAGGAAAAGTACCCGTCTGCTAAATGTAGACTGGTACATATAGAAACTTCATCTCAAACACACAGGTACAGTATGCACACATCTCTCTTCTGAGATTCCTACATGTTACATAGACAGACCTCTCAATTATTGATTTTTTTTTAAAGATTGTATTTATTTATTTGAGATTGAGAGAGAGAGAGCGCACGCACAGGCACAAGAGAGGGGGGAGGGGCAGAGGAAGAGGAAGAAGCAGACTCCCCGCTGAGCGGGAAGCCTGACACAGGGCTCCATCCCAAGACCCTAGGATGATGACCCGAGCCGAAGACAGATGTTTAACCGACTGAGTCACCCAGGCGCCCCTCAACTATTGATTTAAAGAAGAAAACAAACACTTAAGTCAATGGTACTCAACTTCCTTGAACAAGGTTTACCAAGAACTTTACCCTAATTTGATTCTTGGACATACCAACTAAAAGAAGTAAATGGATGTTAAAAATTACAAAGCAAACCTCATAGGACATGTCTTTCAGGTTGCTGTAAGTGCGGAAATTATCTTCTGAGGCTTGGAGAGGAAAGACACAAGGAATCGTGCACCAAATACTGCTGATGACAGAGACACAGACCCAGAACCATCAGGTCTGCTTTGTCAATGTTCCCGTGACACCAGGCCACCTGACAGTGTGCTCAGGGGGTCAGACCACCATAATGCTTTCCATAACACCTCAAAAACTATGATAATTTGCTTTGAGGTTATTTTATAACCAGGCCACACTGTCTGGTTAAGAAATGTGAAAACTATCATGTAGTCTTAGAGATTTCTTTCTTTCTTTCTTTCTTTTTTTTTTTTTGCCTCTTCAGTTGAATTTTTTCTGTCCACAGACCACTTTATGGTTAGGTGAAATACCCCGGAAACATAACTGTTTCCACAAAATTGAAACAAAGCGATACACAAGCAAACCAGACAGCTTTTGCTGAGCAAGTGGATGCAATTTTTTCAAGTTCATTTCGAAATTTTGAACAAGACCCTCAGTGAATAAAAACCACACTGCCACCATATTTAACTACTTTGCATTTTGGATGAATACTGAGGGGAAAATACATTTCTGCCATACTTAAAGCATAATAATAAAAAATAAAAGTACAGGTTTAAGATTTTGAATATTTTAGATACATGAACCACAGATCGTGGCCTAAATACGATTCTAATCTTTTTTTTTTTAAGATTTTATTTTTAAGTAATCTCTACATGCAACGTGGGGCTCAAACTCACAACCTCCAGACCAAGAATCATATGCTCTACCAACTGAGCCAGCCAGGCACCCCCTACAATGTAATCTTAATAGTGCTTATTGCTGTACCTAATCCCAAGTATTACCTTTTATCTTATATATTTTACATAGAAATAATAGACAATATTAAATAAATAACTTCAGCAATTATTCTATGACATGTATTTATAAATTTTCCTTATAGTTTCATTACGTATTACATTGAATAGAAGCTGACAGTGGAAAAAAAGTTCAAGTGAGGGTGTCTGAAGATTTTTAGAGACATACCTTTCTATCTTTTACTAAATAAGCTTGTGATTTTAGCAAAGAACTATAAAATAGGGTAGAATCAGTGACAAGGCCATTATCCTGTAAAAATGGACTAAGGTGAGAGATTTTTATATATCTGACAGTTGGTTTTGGCATTATATAAAAAAGGAAAAATATGTACAATTGCAACTGTTGAATGATATCCAATTTATAACTAGTCACATGGCTACCAAGCTAAAAAGCAGTGAAATTGAACCATCCTCCAGTAAATTAAATTCATGCCCATATCCCATCTAAGTTGTTGGCCCAACCATTCTCTTCATCTCATCCGAGTTGACCCAACCCTAACCTGTCCATTGTGAAACTGTTCTTAGAGTGGTAACTATAATCCAACGTTTAGTAAGGATTATTAAGTAGGGGGAAAAAACAAACTGCACATCAGTCAGAATTGGATCTTGGATTCTCAGTTAGAAGATATCCATCTTGCTAGAGCTATAAGTAGTATGAGAAAATCTTTGGTGTTTTTGTTTATATATGATTTTGAAGTTATTTTCTCTAAAAGTGTGAGCTATTTTTGTCGCTTAGTTCTTTACGCTGGGGAGAACCTAACATCCTCCATGAAATTTTATCATTGTTTTCTTTTCTAAAATTACTGTATGTTACAAGGCATCTTTTACATGGACTAGATGGGTTTCTGTGTCCAACTGAATGAACTATTTGCAGCTTATTCTTCAATTAACAGATAGTAATGCTGATTGCTTCAACGTGACCATTTTAACAGCTGAATTGGAGCTAATTAATTATTCAAAATTCTTTCTCAGAACAAATAGCAGATCTATTAGCAACATTATTTGAATTAGGTTAAGCTTATTAGACACATAAGCTTAATATATAATTCTTTGAACATATACTTAGTAACATGTAATCACATGCTACATGATTATATATATCTTTGAACATATATATATGATTATTTGAACATATACTTTATAATGTAAACATAACATCTACTTTATAACATGTGATTACACACCACATGATCTGAGGTATTTTAACAATATACTCAACATATTCTGTGAAAATTCCTTTCAGTTCCTGAGGAATCTCATTTTTTTCCCTGTAAACCTATTTAAATCATTAGTCTACCAAAGAAATTAACTAGAAATAAAGCAAGATAAGGAATTCTCAGTAAAATTTTCCCTTATTCATTCATTCATTCATTCATTCATTCATTCATCCATCCAATGAACCAATATTGAGTATCTTGTAAATGCCAATCACCAGGTATTATAACAGCAAACAAAAGACACCTACATGGTCCCTGCCTTCATGGGGAAGTCAGACTAGCATCAGATAAACACAAAAATAAAAATATAGTTACAAATTGATGTGAAGGAGAAGAGGAAGAAGAATGGGGTGATATGAAAGAGAATAACAGGATAATTTAGATGGGGTCTTCAGGAGGCATCTTTGAGGAAGTGACATTTAAGTCACATGAAGAATGAACCTGAGGTAGCCAGGTGATGAGTCAGGTTGGGTAAGATTTCCAGAAAAACAACAAATAACTTTTGAGTGTAAGTTTGCAGTATTTGGGACGGGACATACTTCCACTAAGAAAGTATTTGCTGCTTCTCTGAAATTAAAATGTTTTATTGAGATATAATTGGCATAAAACATTATAATAGTTTCAGGTGTGCAACATTATGATTTGATATTTGTATGATTGTGAAACGATCACCACAAAGAGTCTAGTTAATATCCATCACCGGACATAGTTACAAGTCTTTTTCCCTTGTGATGAGAACTTTTAAGATCTATGCTCTTAGCAGCTTTCAAATACGCAATACGGTATTGTTAACTATAGTCACCGTGCTGTAAGTTATATCTCCAGGACTTATTTATTTTATTTTATAACTGGCGTTTTTTACCTTTGACTACCTTCACCCATTTCATCCATCCACTACACCCTGCCTCTGGCAACCACCAATCTATGAATTCTGTTGTTTCTCTGAAATTCGAATTTAACTAGCCATCCTGTATTTTATCTAGAGATCCCAGGTGGGTACCTGAGCCCAAAGCCAGTGGGAAGGCTCTGAGGTGGGCCACAGCCCAGCCACTTTGGATGACCTGCATGAGGTAACAGGAGGGGGCATGGCTGAGTTGAGGTCAGACAACCAGGGGTCATGGAAGATATCTGCTGTCTGGGGAAACATTGTACTGGCAGGCTGAGGTGCCCTGAAGAGATATGACTTAACTCTTGCCCATTACAGCTGCCCATTTCAGCCCACCCACCCCCAGGTAATCTCACATAAACCTCTCTGGGTAGCACCTAAAATTTAGTCTTTTCAGATCTTTGAGTCGAATAAAGATACTAGCTGCTGGTCTGTAATTTTCTATTTGGTGTTAGGAATCATATTTCTATGTTTCCCTCACCCCCCAAAAGTGTGTACAAGTGTCAAAAAGTTTGTTTACCATATGTTCCAAATTCAGTAACACTTAGCCGGTAGCTTTTTGTTAATATACTATTAAATAATATTGCAAAGTCTTTTGCCCCATCCCTGAAATAATCTAGGAAATAATAGAAAAAAAAACAATCAAACCATTTCTGGTCTGCAAAGCACTGAAATAGAATAAGGTTAACTCTAGCTGCTACAGAATCATACATATTGACAAGTTGGCTTATCATATATTTGCATGTGTGCCTCTTCTGTAATTCATAAACGCTATGTGGATAAAGCTCTTACTCTGTGCCACACAAAGTATTTTCTAGCACTTTCAAACAAAAGGTCAAATGGAGCCTTATTAAATTTACTAAATAATTCATTCATTGAGGGTCCATCATGTTAAAAACCAAGCACAATACCAAATTCTGGGGAGTACTTATTTAATCATATTTAGAAATAGAGATGAAATAATACTGGAAATTCAAAGAAGAACAGAATTTGGATAGTTACGAACTAACGGTTACAAATGTCATTTACTTTTAAGATCACCCAGGGTGCTTTTCTCCAAAAAATGAAGGCCTATGACTTCAAAACTGCCTTTAGCAAGAGAAAAGAACAAACACATATGAAGTTTATGCACAGAAGGAAACCTGCATCTCCCATCCCTTTTGGGAGTTCCGAAGGCAGAAGTAGCACAAACCCAGTAGCTCTGTCTCACAGGCCTGGAGGCTGGCAGTCCGAGAGCAAGGTGCTTGTGGGGTTGGTTCCTTCTCAGACAGTGAGAAAGGATCTTCCCAGGCTTCTCCCGAGCTTCTGGCGGCATGCTGGCAACTGTGGGCATACTCGGCTCAGAGAAGCATCACCCTGATCTTCTGTCTACACAGGGTGCTCTCCCTGTGTCTTCCCATCCTCTTCCCTCTGACTGTGTCTGTCTCTGTCCAAATTTCTCCCCTTTATAAGGACACAATCAGATTGGAATAAAGCCCTCCCTAATTCCTCATCTTAGCTTGATCATCTGCAGAGACCTTATTTCCAAATAGGGTCACATGCACAGGTACTGGGAGTTGGGACTTTAGCGTCTTTTTGAGAACACAATTCAACTCAGAACAGGGGCAACTGGACAAATGGTCCAAATACCTCTGGGTTTAAAAAAGGGAAGTCTTGGGGTGCCTGGGAGGCTCAGTAGGCTGGGCAACTGCCTTGGGCTCAGGTTATGATCCCAGTGTCCTGGGATTGAGCCCTGCATCAGGCTCCCTGCTCAATGGGGAGCCTGTTTCTCCCTCTCCCCTCTCATGCTTTCTTTCTCTCCCAAATAAATAATTTTTTAAAATTTTCTTTAAAAAATACAAAATAAAAAACGGAAACCACGCTGAGCTGGTTTTCCTAACATGGATTTTATTTAATGAAGAGTCGGTGTTTGAGTCCAAAAGCATCCTAATCCAGTCAAAGGAAGGCATGTCACACTGGGTAATGTAACACAAGATGCTATGAGAGTCGACAGTCATGGGGAAGCCAATAACAACTCATTTTTCCTGACCCACCGACCAAAAATAAATGATCGAAAGCTTCACAAAGACTGATTTTGAAAATTACTGGTAGAGTCTGATTTTGACAAGTCAAGATTCCTTAAAAAGACAGATCGCCTAGCTATGCCGTGAAAAGGGGCACAAGAGTAAGTAAGAGACAGAATCTGCCTTCCAGGCATGATCTCCCCCGGATAGCTGAGGACTTTGGGCACATCATTCATTAACTTTCTTAGCCTCAGTATCCTCCTGAGGGGGTTGGACAGTGATCCCTAATTCCTTCCCAGACCTACATATCAGTCGCCACGGAACACTTGAGGGTGTGGTGAGATACGCTCACGCATCCCTGAGACAGGGGAAGGAGCAGCTCTTTCCAATGCCCCAGAGTAAGATCCGCAGGCCCTAATCCGGGCTGTCTGCACACTGTGTCCTCTGCTGATTTAACGGAGACCTGCCAATACGTGTTCCTTTCGCTCTCGCACATAGTGGACCATGCGGTCATGGAAATGCCAAGGGCCACTCACAGGAAATGAAAAACGTACAGCAACCCATACCAGGCAGCATGTCTAGGTGCTTTCCTTTCATTTAATAACTTCCTCTCTACTCACAAACACTAGGGAGCCACAGCGTGAACAATGCTACAAAGGACAGGAGAGCTAAGGCCTTTGCCTTTGAGGGACTTGTTGGTCCACGTGGCGGTTTAACCAAACAAAGGCCTATGTGAACTTGAAGGAGCACGGATGCATTGATCAGAATCCGCGTCAGTGTGGAGGAAGAGCCGCTCCGAATAGAGTGGTCAGGTTGTGGGCACTGCCCACCTTCTCTAGGGCAATTTAGAAATGCCTCATGGCGGGGCTGAGTTTTGTCTTCTGAGAACAAGGATCATACAAAGTAGTTTATAACTCACGACAGTCTTTTTGTGACTGCGAACACACTAACGGCAGTTATTACCAGAACTATTGTTTTAACAGGTTTTCACAAGGGTTCCAGTTCATATAGAATAGAAAGGCTCTTGGGAGCCTCAGAAAGGTACCCCAAATCTGGCTTCCCTTTGAATCCTTGACTACATCCTCAACACACACGGAATAGAACTGGACCCACGTACACCTGTGAGTGAAGACTTGGCAAGACCCTCTCCTTTCCAATATCTCAGCCAGGCTAGTGTGAGGTTTTTTGTAAACTCATCTAAAAAACTCTGTCTTTTCACCTTTATATCCCCACACGTCCTTTCCTGAGGGAGAATAAATTAGGCTTCTTGATGGTAATTGCTCCAAAGGGTGGAAGTGAAGTCAGGTTTGGTCTGGTAAATTTTTCCACCTTCCCAGAGGTTATATAGGAGACCTGCTTCTTTTTTTTTTTTTTTTTAAGATTTTGTTCATTTATTTAGAGAGAGAGAGTGGGCGAGCAGGAGGAGGAGGAGAGGAGGAGAGGGAGAGAGAGAATCCCAAGCAGACTCTGTGCTAAGTGCAGAGCCTGACGTGGGGCCCAATCCCACAACCCCGAGATCATGGCCTGAGCTGAAATCAAGAGTTGGGCACTCAACCAACTTCACCACCCAGGCACCCCCAGAGACCCGCTTTTTTTCTGGCAACGGGTATTGGCAGAAAGGCTTTGCTGGAACCTCTCGCTTCAGAAGTAGTAACTGCCCTTTTCCTATCCAGCACCACGTTGAAGGGGCTTCTTTTCGGCCAACAGTCATGATGCTTCAAACATTCCATGAAGGGAAACGATTCTCCTAGGCTGGATGTGTAAACTGGCTGCTTGAGTACGAGGAGGGAGCAGAGATTTTTCTCTTGAGAACAGGTTGCTGGGTCCTGTTGAGTAAGAAGGTTGGAGTGGAAGGTCACTACTCAAACCAGGAAGGCTAAGGCTGTCCCCTGATTTGTCCCTTGTCAGCAAGAGTGCACGCTGATGTTCCTGATGAGACTTTTCTGGCCCGTGGCCCCTGCGGAAATCCGTGCTGAGCATATGTGTGTTTTCACAGAGGCACATACCATCATGTGGACAGAAAGGCCCATGCGGTGGGGGAAAACTCTGCTGGGGAGAACACTGCCGTTCCTTTTCACTGAAAATCATGATCAAACACCAAGCACGATTGTGTCAGATGTGACTTTGGATTTGCAGCGGGGCCTCGGGGTAACAGGCATGAAACAGAGCCACGCCAATAGACAGAGGAGTCCTTGATGAATCTCTGCAAATACAAATCCCCGGCGCCTTATTCCAGACAAGTCGGTGATGTGCTTTCACTTTTAGTTGTCATGAATTACTTCCAGCTGCACGTGTGTGCATGTTACCACCTAGCTTCCTCACTCACTCGGCTCACCACGGCAAGGAGCGTTCCTGGTTCTAAATGCACCTGGGGGTGATTTATGCGTACAGACAGCAGCATACCCTGTGTTGCTTTAGGGAGGAAGAGCTCATGATTGTTAATAGCGGTGATAATAATACAGGTGTAAAGAGAAGTTGGGGTGAAAGGGGAAATTGGCCTTTATCACCAGCAGATCTGTCCCATCCAGGATAAAGGGAGTCCTTTGGACTGGCCGGTCAAATCAGTTGTTCCTGTGGCTGTATCTCACCTCTTTCATGGTCCCATTTATCTCTTCACCTGATGTTGTCTGTGCCTTAAAAACTCCCGTCACAATAGAGACTTCAAATAGGTGGGGAGGAGAATTAAGAGCTTATAGACCTCTGCTGATAGGCAACTTGGATTTAGGCTTGGACGTTATAGGATCTCCATTTTAAAACATCAAAATGTTCATTTTGTGCGTTTGAAATGTGACTTTCAAAGATGACCCTAATCTCGGGGGAGAGCTAGTCTGTCGACATATGTGAATTTCACCAGACAGCCTGTTTCTGCTTCCCTGTGAGGAATTAAAGTAGATATGCTAAAAGGTTGTACCTCTTTCAAAGCTGGTTCTCCCTGTGAGAAAGGGTTGAACCGCAGTTGGCGATGGAAGTGGCCGATAAGGCGTCTAGTCAGTCGCCGCCTGCCTCTGTGGGTGGCTGCTCTTTTGACAGATCTGAATTCGGAGTGAGGGGCTGTTTGTAGCAAAGACTCACACACAAAATCTACAT
This sequence comes from Ailuropoda melanoleuca, assembly GCF_002007445.2. Lineage (NCBI taxonomy): Eukaryota > Metazoa > Chordata > Mammalia > Carnivora > Ursidae > Ailuropoda > Ailuropoda melanoleuca. The sequence continues at coordinate 125,561,612 of NC_048224.1, read as the reverse complement.
GGTCAGAAAGATTTGTAATATAACGAACGCCCTTATCATCACCAGAATCTTTACAACAGCTTGGATGACTTTTTAATTGTGCCTTAATATGGTTAATTATGGCAACTCTTCCCCATTTTCCAGGATGATGAATTAATATTACAGATCATTAACGTTCCTAAATTGGCATAATGATATACTAGACTGAACGTCGCAGTTATGTTAGGACCTGCTTTATAATTTGGCTCTTTTGTTATTTGCCTTAAATAAGAACAGCATGCATGATGCTTGCCTCAGAACAGCAGGCTGCGTGTGACCACTTGTGTCGTTTTCCTTAATAAATTATTGATACAGAAAATCCCAAATGGAAGACTTCTTCATCTTCAGACTGTATGTGAGGCCAACATTTTCTTTCTAATATCCACTTCATCAGTATGAAAGTTAGAAAGCTCTGCTCTGGAGCCAGGTTTTATAATTAGACAAGACTGTATTTTACATCTGCAAAATACTCATGCTTAGTGGGAAAAAAATGAGAAACGCGATATGTTCCATTCTGTTGCAATGGTTATACCATTTTAATCTCTTAAGTTCAATATGTATCCTCTAGCAGGCTATACTTCTCGGATTTCATTTTTAGATCCTTAAGGCTGCATATATCTGTCAAACCGACATAATGAATTTAAAGTGCTAATGCCTAGAAGACCAGAAAAACATTGAAATATATCCTTGGTTGATTAAATTACCACCTCCAGCTACTTTACATCCTTATGTCCAAATAGATTTTCTTTTTACTTACCAAGCGCCGGATCTGGAAGATGTGGAAGATGTAATTTTATGGTAAAAACATGCACATGTCTTTAGACAAGAGCATTTTATTTAAGCATCTTTTAAAAGTCTGTACAGTATTTCTGTGATAGGACTTGAAATTTGATTACGGGTCCTTTCAATTATGCTCGACCTGCAGATTAACCGGTAACTTTCAAGTGTATTCTTGGAATGGGATTTATGTTTAGCATCTGGAGTACCGGTATTCGAATGTTCATGATGACAATATTAGAAATCTGTGAACTTGTTTTGCAAAAAGAAGAAGACAACAGTGAATCCTGATCTTCATGTTGAAAGCTGTTTCTTGAGGAACTGCCTGCCTTGACAGACTGACAACCTAAGGTAGCAAAAATGACTCTGAGATTCCTTACTCCTAAATGGGGTTGCTTGGTTATCCAACTTGTCTGTCACAAAAGGGAGACCAGGTGGAAAATCTTATTCTTACTCGTAAAAGGTGCAGTCGAAATAATCCTAGAAATAAAAATGCTATAGGACCTCAGTAGGGAGAAGATACTGGTTGTCCATTCAAGTTTTACTTCTGGAATTTAAGGTAAAATCAAGGCTGAAAGATAGTCATGTCTTTTCCTGTGCCTATCATCGAAGACTTCTACCATTGCCTTAAACGACTCTACACGCCGTCCTGTGTACACCTATCTCATGGTTCAGTTCCTACATACATACATGCACACTCGTGCACAGTCACACTCAGTTACACAATCACAGAACTCAAGGGCACACATATTTCAGTGATCACCCTCACACAAAGGAAAGGTAGAAAGAAATGTGGCTGTAGCATATGGGGCTCGTTTTCTGTTGGAAGATGGCCCATTATGAGCACCCACTCCAAGATTCCCTGCCCTGGACATCCGGCGTTGGAAGGACCAGTTCTGACCACATGTTCACTGTCCACACCCGTCCAAACACCACCAAGGCTGTGAGGGAATGGGTCTGCCATTTCGAGGTTAGGTTTCTGGAACCTTGCAGACACAACACGCAAGACAGAGACAGTGAGTATCAGTGGTTAGACATCAGGGTGCTGTCATGTCTGGGGGTGAAACTAAAGACTGCAATGGACGTGAAATAAAGTGACAAGTATCAGAGGAAACAGGAGCAGGGACTGAAGGCAAGAGAGCAGATTTGTAGTGCTTTGAAATGAAATGTTCTAATCCCTCCGACAATCCTGTTGACTATGAGCTATAGCACTGGGAGTACAACAGAGGAAAAAAGATACATTGTGGGATAAACAGCTTCTTATAAGGTAAAACTGAATGGCCAAAATAGATGAATAAGGACACACAATGGAGAGAAAAAAGAAATGAGTCAGTGGCAATATAAGAAAAAGGTAAAAGTGAACAGAGGACAGAAAGGCAGAAAAGAAAAAAAATGTAAATGAGTGAGACAAAAAAGCCAAAAGACGAAAAAGAAAAAGAGAACGAGAGGGGGAAAGAAGTAATATTTTCCTTGATAAAAATGCACAAAAGGGAAGATGAACTTTGTTCTTTTTCTCTTTCTACTCTCCTCTCTTTTTCTGCTTTTCGCCTCGCAGCACGCCAGTCTAAGCTGAGAGCTGTAATGTCATTAAATTGCAAATGCTTTTTCATTTCCGACACACACTGTTTACTTATCTGGCAAAAACATATGTTGGAAGGAATCCGTTAAATTCTGCCCATTGCCTTGGGTAAAAGTGCAATGGAAACGGACCCACCGAGCGTCCTCTTTCTTCTTCTTTAGCACTCCCCTTATCTACAAGACGGCTTCGCAGAAAACTGGCTAGTTCAATGAAAAATGAAGATACAGCGGGAGATTAGGGAAGAACACTGAGCACAAAATTCCTGGAGAGAGGGTCACTCCATTGCAAATGATTTCACTCCTCTAGATCTGCATAAATTACTATTTTTAAGGCATCTCCAAAGTCTGTATATTTTTCTCACTCTGTCAAACATTTAATTTCACGCCCCGTGTTCTGAATATGCTAAAATGCATATCTCTGATGCACCTTTAAGCCAGAAAAACGAATGCAAAATTGAAGATAAAATGATGTGATTTGCACTACAAGCCTATTACTTGAGGTATTTACATATAGTTTACCTCTGCAGTTCTGAGGATGATTTATTAAAAAAAATCTGGATTAAGCTCATATAAATATGTATAAATCTTTGTTTAGAAAATAGATTTTGCAGCTGTTGTGTCAAAAAAGTTCTTTAAGATTCTGTGAAGAATTTTCCTTTCAGCATGCTTTAAGAGGGAAAAAATGGGGGACAGAATCTGACATTCTGCTTGGGGGGAGCGTATTCCACCACCCGGCAGTTATAAAGACTCCTTTATTGCCCTTCTTTGCCCAAAGCAGCTTGGCCCCTCCTAGCTCTTTTATTATACTTATTTAATTTTCCTTTTTTTTTTTTTCCCTTTTTGCTTGGGCACAAATAATAGTGCCCTGGATTACTAAGCTCAAATTAAATATCGCTGTTTAATGACTGAAACAATCGTGAGCCTTTTGGACTCACCCCCAGCCCCTTCCCTGGCCTTTCCCAAACACACTGTCTTCCAATCAATACACTCTCTGAGAGTTTCCTCAGTGACACCAAGCCACAGACCTACCCGGAGCGACTTCTAGTTACTGATTTGGAATGATTATTAACACACTGCAAGTAAGAGATCTTATCCACTGCAGAAGCAATTCTAAAAATACTGCCGTGTCCTTCAAACAATCCCCACATGAGTGTGTTAGTGTCCACCCACCCTTTCTTTCTCTAAAATCTAGAGTCTTGCCGCTTTGTCTGAAAAATGCTTCTTTTCGTCTGGCCCCTCGAAAGCCCCCTGATCCCCGTCCCTCTGTAATCACTGTGGGCGAATTACTCTTTGCTGTTTTCTTGCTAGGCTTTGGGTTTAGGAGAGTTCAGATAACAAAGTTGACTAGTTCAGGGCTGAGCACGCACTGGGCCCTACAAATATACCGTCGGCCAGCTCTGGGATGAGGGCCGGCCCTGCTTCTGGGCCACACCTGCCAAGATGCTGGGGGAACAGTCCTTTCTGGAAGCAGGCAGTGGGGACAGCGACTTCTTCAAAGCTGGCATTCATCCTTTCGCAATTAAAACAAGAAAGGGGTGTTTACAGGCGTTTGATCCCTTTGGGTGGAGAGAGTCGAGTTTGCTGGTGAAGATTGAATTCCAGTTCTGGTGTCCTGCGCCTGCTTCAAGTTGACTAATGACGATTTGAAAGAATGAAACTGCAGTCATTTTCAAAAGTTAAGAGTCATTCTTTTTGCACTAAACGGCTTAACAATCCCCCCTAGTGGTCTGTTTCCTGTTACTGTGATTTAGGAACACACTCCTTTCCCAAACTGCCTGCTTGGTTTGTTTATAGGTTCATGGCAGAGGAAGGGCAAAAAAACAAAACCAAAACCAAAGTCGGACTAGAGCTGCGATGAGCTCCCACCGATTCGCTCTCTCCAATGAAGCCCACCAGGTGCTGTCTGGTTTCCGGCCCAGAGGTGGGACTGCATCCTTCCACAAAGCCAGCCTCTTCTCTCTAGAGTGTTCTCTGAGCTGACCACCTCAGCCTTCTGGGGTTCATGCCCTCGTCACTGAAATCAGTGGATGCATGGGGATATGATGCACTCAGGATTTCCAGTATCCGCAGTGCTGGCTTTGGGTTCCTGAAGGCAAAAGGAGTGAATCACAGAAATGGTCTGTGCCCTTCTTACAGGAAGGTTTGGCCCAAACTGGATTATTTTAATCCTTCAGGAGAATTACCTTTACTTGATTAAAAACACTGTATGTTTTTCAAGTGTCCACGAAGAAAATGCCTGGTCATCATCGCCATCCTGTATTCAAGCCTTTTCTCTACTCTGCACACTAAGGGTGGGAAATCCTGTCTCCTTCAGTGTTTGCAGCTGCTGTGAACTGCTGACCTTCTCCTCCACTTCCCTCTAGGCCCCTGCCAGCACACGAGGCTGGCCAACACTGAGTTGGGGCCACCTAAGTATTTCAACCTTTGAACACTGAGACGGGGGATATGCCATTCACCTGAAAGCTAGCTACATTTCCCTTGGCCATACTCCCAGTCATGCTCCTTTCCAGACTATGGAGAAATGGAATCCAGCACACACACTTATAATGGAAGAGGTTATGTAGTGTTGCCCTTGGTAGCTCTGATGGGGATAGTATCAAGATTTCTTTTTTTTTTTTTTTAAGATTTTATTTATTTATTTGAGAGAGAGAGAGAGAGAAAATGAGTGGTGTGAGGGGCAGAGGGAGATGCAGACTCTCTGCTGAGCAGGGAGCCTGACACGGGGCTCGATCCCAGGATCCCGGGATTGTGACCTGAGCTGAAGGCAAATGCTTGCTTAATCGACTGAGCCACCCAGGCATCCCTCAAGATTTCTTATGCTATTGGGTATCTTTGTTCAGGCTGCTGTAACAAAATACCACTGACGTGGGTGCCTCATAAACAGCAGAAATCTATTGCTCACAGTCCTGGAGGCTCTAAGTCCAAGATCAGGGTGCTAGCAGGGTCAGATTTTGGTGAAGGTCCTCTTCTGACTGCAGACTTCTCACTGTGACCTTACATGGTGGGAGGGGAAGGGGTCTCTGTTGTGTCTACTTCATAAGAACGTTAATCTCATTCATGAGGGCTCTGTCCCCACAACCCAATCACCTCCCAAAGGCCCCACCTCCTAATACCAACCCACTGGGGGTTCGGATTTCAACATATTTATTTTGGGAAGATATAACATTCAGAGCATGGCACTGGAATATGGGAGAAGAAAAATATTAGATATTTACTAAATATGCATTTACAAAAAATGGTGAAAAACAGTCCTAAATCCCTCAGCCCTGACCCACAAGAAGCTTACAGTAGGAGGAAAAATTAACATATAAAAATGAATCCATTGCCAACTTCCATGTACTTCAGCCTTGAAGGTTTGTAGACTTGAAGGATATTTCTCCCAAATATCTAGACTATTGCCCTCAGTAACGCCTGGACTTGGCTTCATTTCCTTCCTTTCAGTTTCTAGACTCCTTCCAGATGCACAAAATCAACATTTCTTGCTAGAAGTACCCCTAGGAGTCCCCGTGCCTCCTTTCATTTATTTGTTAATTCCTTTTAGCCTCAGTAGCAAGGAATATTCACCTAACCATGCAACCATCCTGCTTGGAAATGTGCTCTGCTTCCCAATTACGTCATCTGAAACTTGCTCTCCTTCATTGTGAGGCCCCTCAAAGGACTGGCTTTTCCATCAACCACCCAATAATATAATTGTCCCCTCCCTCTTATACTCTAGGCCATAGTTTGTTCAACCTGTTTGCTCTTCCTTGAAGCACAGTTTAGGTCTTTACACCTACACAGGCCTCTCCTGCAGAGACAAATCCACCAAGAAGCTAGTAAAGCTCAGGCCTCAGGGCACATCCTTGCGTCCACCATGTCTAAGGCCTCAGCCAAACTTTGCACTCGTTTTCTTAAGGAGGGTCCCCCAGAGTGTAGAAGCTTCAGGCCCCACAAAATTAGTACCTGCTCCAGCCCCTTTATTGTTTCACCCAGTGTGGACATCTACTCAGTCCAGAACCTTCTTAGGATTTGCACATATACCTGCTCGTTCTCTCCCTCTGTCCGAACTATATTGTGCTGTGTGTATTGTCAGTGTTAAGGAGTTTGAGGATTTTCCTCCCTGCAATTGTGCTATCTTTTCCATTAGATGATATAGTGATTCCGCAGGAGGAACGATCTCTTCTTTATATTCTGTACCAAAATATGAGAGTCCTAGTTTCATATTTTATTTTATTTTTTGAAGATTTATTTATTTACTTGAGAGAGAGAGGGGGGGGTGCATGCACCCGCACGTGAGCAGAGGGAGGGCAGAGGAAGAGGGAGAGGATCTCCAGCAGACCCCTCACTGAGTGTGGAGTCAGACACAGGGCTCCATCCTGACCCTGAGGTCAGGACCTGAGCTGAAATCAAGAGTCGGACGCCTAACCCAACTGAGCTGCCTAGGCGCCCCAGAGTCCTAGTGTCATATTCTAAACATACTACACAAACATTTTGACCAATTGCTTCTGAGGAAGTTTGAAATGGTTCGTGTGTTTATAAGTATCTATATTAAAGATTATTAGAGGCTAAAACTATAATATTCTCAATACCAAGATCATTCAAATAAAAATCAAAATAAGCACACATTTACGGAACATGTTCACAGCTGTGTCTTTAAGCCCAGCATGGGTAGGTCGTAAATACTTCTTGAATTAATCATATGTAAGTCAGGCCTGGGGGTAGAGCGTGGAAATTGTCACCCACTGACTTATATCACTAAAGAAGCGGGGGGACTTTAACTGGCTTCTGGCATGGGCTGGATCTAGAGATCAATCTCTTCCTCTGTTGGTTGTACTTCTGTGTTGGATCCACTCTCAGGCAGGTGTAATTCATGCATTCAAATGACCTTTAGCACCTCTAATGCATCCTATTAGCTCAGAAGCCCCATAGTCGGATTAAAAAAACAAAAACAAAAAAACACAAGCTCCTTTTCCCCAAACTTTCCAACCCGAATTGCAAAATCCAGTCTCCTGAGGCCAACTTGAGGCACAACTTGTCCCTCCTGCCTTGTGCCTGGGTTGATGGACCAGAGCCAGGCTGCATGCACTCTGGGGAGTGGGCAGGTGGGAAGGAGGCTATCCCCCATTAGAACCATGTGGATCAGGAAAACAGAAGCAGGTGGTTTCCTAGCAGAAAATTGAGGAAGCCACTTCCATTTCTTTAGAGAAAAATGTGAAGAATAGTTACAAAGCAAGGGAAATCTTCACAAGCCTCTAGATGGAGAATAATTTGGTAGAACCACCGTAAAAGCTAGTTTGGGGTCATGTCGAGAAGCTGAACGTGTGCATTGTCTGTGAGCTGGCAGTCCCACTGCTCGGGTCTGTGCCCAAGAACGGCTTTCACTCACGCTCAGTGACCTCTGCAGCAGCATTGCACACGATATCTGTTACTTACTTGGAGGTGGAAAATGGTGATCGTCTACCAAGTTGGTTAGTGGGAAGGTAGCAGGAATAAATGCCCAAAGGACACCTTCCTAAATGACCCTTCTCCCTTTGGAAATGTGTAAGAATTTGAATACAATATAACTTGCCCAAAGTTACATCATTAAGTGATAAAGCTGGAGTGATCCTTGAACAGTAAGAGGCCAATGTCCATACACGGTCTCTCCACTAAGATTAAAACTGTTGTGATTTTAAAATACATGAACTATACACATGCCTAGCTCTCTACATACTCATCCTTTATCATATTTGTGTATATATATATATATATATATATACATGTACACATGTGTGCATGGGCATAAATTCATATATACACACATATACGCATATGTACTCAAAAACAAATAAGATAAAAGAGGAAGGGTAGAGAGTTAGGCGTGTATATAATTCACAGATACGTCTAACACATACACACAGCTGACACAGCTTCTTCGGGTACTGAGTCTTACATATTTACTACATGTTTCAACAACTTGTCTTTGAAGTATATGCCTAATAGAGATCATAAATCCAAGGACCAAATTTCCCTTCCAGTCTTGAGCCTTGTTTAATTCTCAGCTTGTACTCAAGAAATACTACATTGTGACCATAATATTATAGGAAACAAACTAAGCAATTCAAAATCAGAAGTCACAACAAGTGCAAATTAAACTGGTGATTTATGGAAAACAGAGCCGATAGTCTATTCTATACCTCATCTCTTCTAACCAAGATAAGACAAGAAGAAAAAGAACAAGTAGATTACACACTACAGGAAGTATGCTGATTACTGTAATCCTTCTTTATATGGACATGTAATAGAGCAAAATCTGGCCCTTATAGTATATGTTTCTGAGGCAGGGTTGGGCAACTTAATATTAGCATTTCAACTGTAATTTTAAATTTCTTACAATTCAAATATCCACTGGATGCTCTTTTAGGCAAACCTATTACTATTTAAAATAAATTAGACCTCACATCTAGTAAGTGTGAGGACTCATTTGTTGCACTCTGTTAAAACAAATGGTACTAAACTTTCTATTTCGTGGTAGACATAAGGAGGTTGAAGTAAACTTACACTTTCAACATGCCATTCCACCAGTGTGGTATCCAATGGTTGAATTCAAAATAAAATGAAATGAGACATATCTGAAAAGAAACCACTGTACTTATGTGCTAATCACACCTCAAAGCATAACACTGCTTGTTGTGTGTTTTTTTTTTTAAAGGGAAGCAATAAAATCCTATTATGGATTAATCTCGTGCCAAATTTTGTTTTTTTAATCAAATCTATTTTCAGCTAAAGAAAATACAAAATGCAAATGAGGGGCCTGATCCTCCAGATCTTGTGAACATGTAAGGGCTGATACACTTCAAAGATTTGTTTAAAAACTCATAAATTTAAATCCTCATACAACACAGCAAAACATACTTATTCGCAAACCTTTTAATTTCATATTCCATGTAAAGTTTTAGCCCAATAAACATCTTTGGGGGAGGAGACTTTAAAATCCTAAAATGAGATGTTTATAAATAAACACTGGTCTAATTTAATGTCCATATGTACCATATTCTTAGGCTGCAAGTGAGAATTCGGTTTTTCATGCTGTAAACAAAACCAAACAACACAAGAACGCCACATTGAAAAGAGTGCTCTCAAATATGCAGCCCCATCCTCTCCAGTATACACACCACTCGAACACAAAGGGTGGGTGAGTTCATGGAAGGGTTGTTTGTGCGGCATTCCCCTGTGTGCTTTCTCCATCTGGGATGAAATATTCATTAGCAGACCTAAACAAACTCTTCAGAACATTTTTATCTCAAAGTGAGAAAATGCTATTGAAACAGGCTGCTAATGAAGCCATCCACCATCTTGTTTGATGTTCTCCTAGTTAAAGAGTGCCCTGAAAGGCTTCAGGCGGTCCCTACTCTCAGTTGGCAACTGTTTCAACTGCTATAGGGCAATTGTGTAGCTGTAACACAGACTCCTGTAAAATGCCAACCCACACGCTGTAAATGTAAAATACAACAATATTCATGGACATCAACTATATAATAGTAGGTATCACATAAACTACCTTTTACTACATGAGATCACACTCATCATAACATATCATTATGAGGATGCTTCTTCTGAGAATTCAAAGCATAAGAAAGAATGCGATTTGGTTTCTGTCCTGAAGCCAGAGAACACAGAAAATGTTGGGAAATAAATGTATCCTGTTGATGAAATATGTAAATCAAGTCATTTGTGCATATATATTTCATAGGATATCTCAAACTGCTTAGAAGCAAATATGGGAAATAACTATATGATTTCAAAGATGTGTGTGCATGTATATACACAGGACTGTAAGTAAAATTGAAGTGTGTGAAATGAAAATTTGATACTATGATTGTAATGATTCAGTCAAAGAAATCTCAAGATGTTTTTATCATACATGCTATTACTATCTTTGTTCAATTGGACTATTACAGTTATTCAGATGATTTCGCCACGTTTGTGCCAAAGCCCATAGGTACTGTGTAGAAAGTCACTAAATGTAGTATTCTACACCCAGATGACACACAGGCATTTCAAGTTCGATATGTTAAAAGCCAAACTCAATACTTAAGCTCAATAAAATTGTCCCTCTTCATGTATTTTCTGTTTCGATTCATGACAAACTCTCTGTCGTAGGCAAAATTCTAAGATATTCCCCAGTGGCAACACCCACCAGTGTCTGGATAGGACCTGTGATTATGACAAGGTCATGTTCATGGGATCACTCCCATGATTATGGTACACTATGTGACAACGGCAAAGGGATTTTGCAGATGTAAAGTCCCTAATTGGTTGACTTTGAGTTAATCAAAAAAGAAATGAAGCTGGGACATGCCAGATATAATCAGGTGAGCCCTTTCAAAGAGGCTCTAGTAGTCAGAGAGATTCTCCTGCTGGCTTTGAAGAAGTAAGCTACCATGCTGGGAAAGGACCTGTCAGAGGGCCACGTAGCAAGGGACTATGATGGATTCTAGGAGGTAAGAGCAGTCCCTGGATGCCAGGTAGCAAGAGAATAGGACCTCGGTCTTACAAGGGCAAGGGACTGAAATCTGCCAACAACCCATGAGCTTGGAATAAGACCTTGGACTCCAGAAGGGAACACAGCCAGCTGCCACCTTGACTACAGCCTTGTAAGACCTGGGCAGAGGACCAGCTAAGCCATGCCTGGACTCCCCATGGAAACTGACATAATAAATGTGTGTGGTTTAAAGCTACTAACTTTGTGGTAATTTGTTAAACAGCAATAGAAAGCTAATATATTATCTCCCAGTTTCCCAAGGCCAGGCAGAAATCTTGGGCATCATCCTCACCCGTTCTTTGATCATGATTATTCACAATCAATCTTACTTCCAAAATATATTTTTATTCCTCTTCCCATTATTTTCTGTCAGGTCTATAGTATTTCTCACCTAGATTGCTGTACTAGGTTCTCCAACTGTGGAGCCAAACCTCAGTAACCAATACTTCAGAATCTGAGCCAGCATTCTCTTATTACAAAACTGATCAAGTTGCTCTCCTCCTAAAATACATTAGGATAACCATTGTATTCTTAGTCTGATATTCAAAATTTTTTCTGATCTGACTACTACCCACCTTTGCCTGCTAGCCTCATCTTCTGGCACTCTCCAACTTAGACTTTGTGCTCTGGCCTTACCAAACGACTGTATTTCTCCACGCATGCTCATTCAAACCTCTGTGCTTTGCATAGACAATTCACTTGGCTCGAAACATCCTTCTTTTTGTGGGCCACCTGGAAAACTTCCTCTTCCAGTCTTCAAGATTCTAATATCTTCACCTTATCCTTCATTTCCTCACCAAAGCCCTCCCTGGCCACCATCCACAGACCTGTAATTCACTTTCTCCTACAGTTTTTCCATCAGACTTTGGGCATAACTCCTTCACTATCACCTCAACATAACATCATTAATGGATTCCATGCTATCCTTCTTCTGCTGTTTTTTATTTTTTTAAGTAATATCTACACCAATGTGGGGCCCAAACGCATGACCACGAGATCGAGTGGCATGCCCTTCCATGCCTATCCTTTATCCGTAAAAGCTTCCTGAAGACAGAGCCTCTATCTCCTTTCACATTCCTTCATATCTCCACCCCTCACACACTGCTTGGCACATAGCAGGCAGTAAGCAAAAATTCACAAACGCAAAGAAGACATAGTAGAACCCACTATCATAGTCCAATATTATTTATGAGACTTCCACCTAGATTTGGCATTGTGCAACACGCTATGAAATGTTTAAAAGGCACAATGAGTCAAGATCGTTAACTAATATTGCTGATGTAAGACAAATCACAGAAACACAAGCAGGAAGAAAACGAAAACAAACTAAAAACTGAAAAGCAGACATAATATTAAATTTGTGCTATGCACTAGAAAGGGAGAAAATTAATTTGGGCATTAAAATACGCAGATCTGGATAAGAAGTATAAAACTTCACCCACAAATGGGAAAGACCATTATCACAGAAACTCATCCATTCCCTCTTCTATGCTGTGATGTAAAAGTCCCTGAGCGCCTACCATGTCCCAGACAGGGAGACAGGGTGCCAGCAGAACAGGTCCAACCCAGTTTAGTAGAACTTTGAGTGAAGATGCATTTATGTTATTCTACCTTCTCTGAAAAGGACTGCTTGCCTTTACAAATCTTTAAGGAATAATTCAGCATTTTTATAAGAATGAAAAATAGAACAAAATCCAATTGTTTAAACCAAATATCTAGGAACTGGTTAAATAAGTGGTATGTTTGCACAATGGAACAATGTTCGAGTATTTTAACTGATGCTAAAGGGGCGCCTGGGTGGCTCAGTCAGTTGAGTCTGCCTTTGACTCAGGTCATGATCTCTGGGTCCGGGGATGGAGCCCGGTCGGGCTCCCTGCTCAGTGGGGAGTCTGCTTCTCCCACTCCCCTCTGCTCACAACCTCTCACTCTCTGTTTCTCTCTCTCTGGAATAAATAAAAAGATCTTTAACTGATGCTAAAAATTAGTATATCCTGAATATGATGAAATCATAGTATAGTAGTATCCCATTTCATTTGTGTGCAGTGTCATATTTAGATTATGTTTGGCCAGAAGGGAAAATCTTTAAGAATATATACAAGGGGAGCCGGGACAGCTCAGCCAGTTAAGCGTGGGACTCTTGATTGTCGCTCAGGTCATGATCTCAGGTTTGTGAGATCAAGCCCCGCATTAGGCTCTGTGCTGAGTGTGGAGCCTGCTTAAGATTCTCCCTCCTTCTCCCTATGCTTCTTCCCATTCTCGCTCTCTCTCAAAAAAAGAATATATACAGGGGCGCCTGGGTGGCTCAGTCGTTAAGCGTCTGCCTTCGGCTCAGGGCATGATCCCAGGTTCCTGGGATCAAGCTCCGCATCGGGTTCCCTGCTCTGCTGGGAGCCTGCTTCTTCCTCTCCCACTCCCCCTGCTCTGTTCCCTCTCTCACTGGCTGTCTCTCTCTCTGCCAAATAAATAAATAAAATCTTAAAAAAAAAAAAAAAAGGATACATACTAATGTATTAACAGTGGTATCTGGTTGTTGGACATAGAGCTTTGTTTGTGTTTATTTGGAATATTCTTTTTTTGATCATATTTAAAATTTTTTTCCCTTAAACTCCTCTAATTTTCCTATATATTTAGTTTTGAATAGAATATATTAAAAAAAGGAATTTCTGCTAAAAAAACAGCATGAATGGAGCACCTGGGTGGCTCAGTCCGACTAATGAAGCGTCCACTCTTGATTTCAGCTCAGGTCATGATCTCAGGATCATGGATTGAGCCCCAAGTCGGGCTCCACACTGAGCATGGAGCCTGATTGAAATTCTCCCACCTTCTCCCTTTGCCCCTCCCTGCTCACACGCTCTCTCTCTCAAAAATAAATAACACTAATGTTTTCCTCCATACGTGCATGTGGCCAGTAGGAGATCAGTGTTCTTGTAGACAAACTTTAAATAAGTGGTCATCATTCAACAAATATTTACTGAGTGCTTACTACGTGTTAGGCCTACTACTAAATTTTGGCAATACACTGATGATACAGTTCCTGTCCTCAAGAAGCTCACAGTGTGGAGTGGAAGAAGACTCTTGGAAGATGCAATGTAGTGTAGGAAGGCAAGGCCACATATATAGGAACATGATACCTGGGATGGGGAGTGCTGGGGAGGCTTCTCAGGGGAACTAACTTAAATTGAGCCCCAAAGATCAAAAGTCAGGATATTTCTTAATACAAAAAATAACAAACACCTTCCTTCCTTCCTTCCATAGTTCATGAAAACCAAAACGAATGACAACGCATACTGACTTAACTGAGGCCATTAACATAGACTCTTAGACGTCCTGAGTTCACCAGTTCAAGGCTGGGGCTGGTGGTGGTTCTCAAGCGGCTGGTAGTTCCTTCTGTGTTTGCAGACGGCCCCACCAACAGAGAATTTTTAAGGCTCCCATGCACACTTTTGGCAGGTGCATGCATCTTCAATCACTGAATTCTTACTAAAAGTTTAACCTAAGTTCCTCTTACTATAGTTTTGAATTACTGCATATCGTTGTGTCATCTGTAAAATACAAAAGAGCTATTTTCTCCATACAATACCTCTTTTATTCAAAGGTTTGCTTGCTTGTTTGTTTGTGTTTAAGGAGCCCCCTGGACCTTTTCTTGAACCCTTGTAATTGTCACTCCTTTCACCCTTCCTCATAGGACTGACTCCACCCTGTTTTAACTAAGTTTCTTCCACCCTCTTCAATATAGCCACAGTCCTCTCAAAATACCAAAATCTAATGGAACCTAACACCTAGACTCTGCAAAACAAAATATTGCTTTTCCAGCTCTTCCACATAATGCCTCTATTAAACATATCCAGGTCTTATAGAGGAAAATCCACTCTGTTTCTTGGTCATATTCAACAGCAGTCCAATATGATTTTGCTTCTATACCTTATTTCTACTGACTTATGCCCCCATCTTACATGAGGCAAACTTGTTAGCAACCTTCATAGCTATGAATACAATGCCAGCTTTTAAAAATATTCTTTAGGTAAAACTTACATAGAGTAAAATGTGTAGATCTTAAGTGTACAAGTTGGTGAATTTTGATAAATGTGTTCATCTACATAACAACATGCCAATCAAGATAGGAGTATTTCTAAGCAGCCCAGAGAGTTCTTTTGTGTCCCTTCTAATCAATTCCCACTGTTCCTATTTCTATAGCCATAGATTAGTTTTGCCCATTCTAAAACTATATGAATGTGAGGATACTCCGTGTATGCCTTCTTTTGCTTAACGTAATATTTCTGGGATTCATCTATGTTGTTGTGTCTATCAATACTTTGTTCCTTTTCATTGCTGAGTAATATTCCATAATATGAATATATCACAACTTATATATTCATTCCCCTATTTATGGTTTTTCCTAGCTTTTGGCTATTATGAATAAAGCTGCTATGAACATTCTTATTCAAGTAAAATGTCTTTGGACATATAAGCTTTTTCTCTAAGATAAAGTCCCATGAGTGGAATTGCTGGATCCTAGATCAGTGTATGTTTAACTATACAAGAAACTGACAGTAAATTTTCAAGAGGGGCTGTGTCCGTTTACATTCCCAACAGCAATGTGTGTGAGTCTGAGCTTCACATTCTCACCACTTAGAAACTGTCAGTCTGACTAATTTCAGCTATTCTAGTGGATGTGAAGCAGTTTGGCTGTGATTTGTTTTTCCCTGATAGTTAATGTGGTTGAGCATCTTTCCATGTGGTTATACGTCATTCATATAGCTTTCTTTGTGAAGTGTCAGTTGAAGAATTTTGCCTGCTTTTATAAATTAGGTTGTGTTTTTTGTCATTTATTTGTAGGGCTCCTTTATTTATTCTGGATAAAGTCCTTTGATGGATATGTGTATTGTGCATAGTTTCAGTCTGAGGCTTGCCATTCATTTTCTTCGTGGTGTCTTTTGAAAAGCAAAATTTTGATTTTGATGAAGCCCGCTTCATCAACTTTCTCTGATACCTCGTGGTTTTTGTGTCTTAAGACATTTTTTGCCTCCCAAAGTTCATGAAGTTTTCTTCTAGAAGTTTTGTAGTTTTAGATTTTATACTTTAGGCATATTATTCCTCTCAAATTAATTGTTTGGGTGTGGCATGAGATAGGAGACAAGGTTCATGAGTTCCTGGGTTGTTTTGCACATCTGCAGTTGTTTTTAGTAGAATCTGTTGCAAAGATTTTTTTTTGCTCATTTAACTGGCTTGGCATTTTGTTGTAGAGCAACTGACTGTAAGTGTGGGTCAGTTTCTATCTTCTGTTCCATTGATCTGTGTGTTTACATCAAGCCATATCATCTTGATTACTGGAGTTTTATAGTAAGTGTTTTTAAAATTTTTTTAAAAAGATGTCATTTATTTATTTGACAGAGAAAGGGACAGCACAAGCAGGGGGAGCAGCAGGCAGAGGGAGAGGTAGGCTCCCAGCTGAGCAGGGAGCCCCATGCAGGACTCGATCCCAGGACCCTGGGATCGTGACCTGAGCCGAAGGCAGATGTTTTACCCATGAAGCCACCTAGATGCTTTATAGTAAGCTTAAAATCAAGTCATCTGAGTCCAATTTTGTTCTTCCTTGTCAAGATTATTTTTTCCACATCTTTAAAATTATATACTGTTTACTACAATAAAGTATAATCCTTGAAAAAAGTCAATTTTAATAAATGAACAGTTCCGAGATGCTTCTTTTAGCCAATAAAACAACAACCAATACGATCCCTCTTTGTCCTGAGGGCCCTGCCTAGTCTGTTTAAATACATTAGCAGCCTTATATTCCCCATTGATATTGTACATAAAACCATTCAGGGATGTGTGTGAAGAGAACAGACACTGAGTCAAATTTTAGAATTTCACTTAAAAATATTTTAGGGGCGCCTGGGTGGCACAGCGGTTAAGTGTCTGCCTTCGGCTCAGGGCGTGATCCCAGCGTTATGGGATCGAGGCCCCACATCAGGCTCCTCTGCTGTGAGCCTGCTTCTTCCTCTCCCACTCCCCCTGCTTGTGTTCCCTCTCTCGCTGGCTGTCTCTATCTCTGTCAAATAAATAAATAAAATCTTTAAAAAAAAATATTTTAAAGAGCAACTGTGATGAGAGAGCCACATGGCAATGCTGACGTGCTATTGCTGACGCGAGTATTTTACAGCTTCGGCAAATGACACACCTATTTTTGAGGCTAAGATCAACCTCTTTATGGAATACAAGGTTACATATTTGCAAAGAGATTTAAAGAATGCTGAAAAACTATGCTTGTTAATAATGGGATGAATGAATAGACAACTTAAAAACAGGATAACAAAAGGTAAGAACAGAATCTAATTTTCTTTCACATACCTCAAGGAAAGGATAATATTTAATAAAAATGATCTGGTTGATGAGAAAGAGGAAATGCTACCAATAAAAATCAGACATATGGTGACCTTGGAAAATGGAATGGCTTTTTGTTCCCCTTGCCTCAAGCCCAGTACAATAGAAGCAGTGACACACTCGCCCCACCAAGTGTCTCCCCTCCTCCTTCTCTCCCAAAGGGGCTGTGGACATTCTGGCAAGTCCATCAAAGTATCACGTGCAAACACGAGGGGCCCAGAATGTTCGTCTTCTATGCAGTACAAAATACCTCACTGGAAGTTTGTTTTAATCACGAGAAGGGAGTACAGTGGAGCAGCTAATAAGCTTTCGAGCCTGACACGGTCTCCATTCTGTCATTTCACTGTGTAATGTTGGGGAAATTACTTAATCTATTTGAACGCATTTCCTCTCAAGGTTGTTGAGAGGATTACATTAAATAATGTGCCCTTGGTCACTGCCTTGGACTCCCAAGTCATCAATACTAGCTTCTTTTCCAGATTTTTCCCAAAGTAGGTGAAACAAACACTTAAAAAAACACATATGCCAAAATAACCACATAGTTTATAAATTCAGCGTTCTCAAAATTACTTCATAACCATAATGTTCATCATGTCCCTGAATGCCAGGAGTATGAAATAGCAGAAAGGGCATACTAGAATGGGACCCAGCAGCCTGGCTTCTATCTGGGCTCTGCCTCTATGTGACCGTGTGATCTTCAGCAAATTACTTACCTCGGAGGCTCTCTAGGTTCCTTTTCCATAAAATGAGGGGATTGTTTTAAGAGAATCTCTAAGACTCCTTTTCGAATCTACGATTTTAAGATTTGGCTAAGCAATATGGTTGCTACTGTGCTCAGCTCTGACAAGTCAAATATTTAGGATAAAATATCTCACATATCCTCACTCCACTCTAGCACTAGGGGAAGGTGCAAAGTTATGGCAAAGTAGGCTCCAGAGTCATTTAACCAATCTCAATGCTTTGACAGAAGAACTCTTGCTAGCTGTAAGACGTTACATTTAGTATGGCAAAAACAAGTGTCTCCAAACAGGTCATCGAATGTTACTCGGATTGGCAGGAAGACATGGCCTCTGAAAAGTCTCAGGTTCATCCCCCACCATAATACCTTTATCATCACTTGGACTAAAGAAGTCTCCTAACAAATTATCATATGAAACCTTTCTTCACTAATCTCGGTTATAACATCTACAACTTAACGGCAGTGTCTAGAACAGTCTGGATATTAATGTTTAAATCCTGGATGAATCGGACGAGAAAGTTTCCTCATCTTTCTGTGTTCTCACTTGAATGAATAATGCCTATGTTTCATAGATTCTAAGATGCGTCTATTTTTCAAATGTTAAGATCTTGAAATTGGATGCATCTATAGTCAACGTGTTTGGAAAACATTGTATCATAATTTGATTAGCAACACTTTTTCTTTCTTAGTAAAATTAATGGTGAGTCTTAAAAGCAATGAAATCTTAGATTGAGTTAAATACAGTAAATTCCTGCCAACCTAATACAGGGATTTTTGTAAGGCTCTGATGAAATAAATGATCTCCAAAAAGTCTTTTCAATTGTAAACAGGAGAATGGACCGACCATTGTCTAAAGTGCTTAGTCCCTAACGTCTTTAGAAATCCCAGATGAACGTAAGATCTCATCATTAAATTGATTTCCCGACGCAAAGTGAGCAGATGTGCTAACACAAGCCAAGATAAAACTATACTGTTATGATTCTCTCATTGACCAAAGCAATCAAAAAGTGAAATACATAGATTCTTTTTATCAATCTTCCCCAAATTATGCTTCATTCTCAGAGATAAGTGAAATAAAAAATTTAATAAACTCAAAATCAGTTATAATTCAAATCAATATATGTATATAAAATGGATAAATATCTATTTATTTATAAAAATAGAGGCAGCAAACTCAGCAAACCTTATGTATACCAGTGCATATGTCCTCATCAAACAACCCACCTTTGCAAACTATAGCCTTATGATTTTGTCACAGTTAAAACATTTCTTATACTCGTCTACGCACTGTTTAAAAAATAATGCCTAAAAATTAATCTTTTAAAAAAATTAAAGTTCTTTTGCAACCAATTTTTTTTCCTTATAAAAGGTAATACATGCTGCTTATAGAGAATTTGGAAAATGCAGAAAAAGATAAATAAAAAAATTTAAATCTCACCACTTCGAGATGATTGCCATTAAAATTTGAATGTATTTTTTTAGCCTTTTACATAGTACTATATACGTTAGTGTAAAATTAGAATCAGTACTGGCATATGTGCATACATACAAAGTTTATATCAGTATTTTTCACTTTTGCTCATTTTATCATGACCATTTTCATAACAGTAAATATTCTTCAAAAGCATCCTTTAGAGGTGGATCGGAACAATTTGGAAAAACAAAACACTGGATGCATACCTGACTACATATTGATTCTTGACTCTTGGTTGAACATCACACTTGCAGAAATTTTAAAACAATGTGATGGCCAGATCCTATCCTCAGAGATTCTAAATGAGTTTTTCTGGAATGGGATCTAAGCGTGAGTTTTGTTTTTGTTTTTTTGGCTTTTTTTCTCGTGTAATTCTAAGGCATAGTCCTGAATGAGAACTATTGCTTTACATCAAGATAAATTTCAAATAGATTAAGAAATGATGGGAAAAAAAACCTGTGGAAATAGTGAATAAAAATATAACTGTGTATGTAATCTTAGGGTACTAAAGAACACTAAAGGCAGAAACATCAAAGGAAAATATTCATATATTTAGCTACATAAAAACCTTTAAATTTCTGAATGACGAAAATATCACAAACAAAACCAATCACAAAGTGGGAAAAGTATTTCCAATATATATTATAGGCAAAGCTCTTAAGGAAAAGATAGAGAACAGAAAAGGTTAGGTATAGGTAAATCACCTAGGAAAAAAAAGTCCCTACATATATGGAGATAAAAAGCATTTCCTTCTTAAATGACAAACAAGCTGATCTTCCCTTCAGAATGTATTCCCCTTTTCCTGACTCTTCCCCTGCCACTCATAACTCAGGGGCTTACAGTAGCACTTACATTCATACCCTGAAGCTTTACCTCATTAAAAAAAAATCAAACTCTAAGCAAATATATTAAAACTAAAATATGAATACATAAAGAGGAAAGTCACACTGACACATAAAGGTCTCATAAAATCTGATGCAAAGGAACGTAGCACCACTTTATTACTGCCTGAGTCCAACTCTGCACAGGTTCAACTTGCAATAAAAGGAAGTCTTTTCAATCTTCTGGAGTGACTTTACCCTTATTAGAATGCATACTCATTATTTTCTGATTACTCCCCTCCATAAAACATTCCATTTTGTACCTTGGTTTCCACACCCCTTGTACAGTATTCATATTTTATCTCTAAAGATTGTAATAAATCACTTCAAACACAATAACCCATTTAAGAATGGGTTTTATAGGCAAAAAGGCACACCTTGAGTGATGTGATTGCAATCCTCAGATGCTCCCATTCTCCCCCAAGCCCATATTTATCCAGTGAGCACACAAATGATACAGGAGCACAGCAGAGACTACCATAGGCTGAACGAGCCAACTCAACCCAATGGGGACTTCCTGGTTGCAGGATGTAGCCATAGGAACCCTTTGAGATGTTTTGTTTTATTAATTTGGCTCCTTCTATTTCTCACTAGTGCCAACACTTTCAAGATAATGCAGTTTAGACATGTCACAGCTGTTGAAACTCATAGCATAAGCTTAAGCTGACAGTGGTGTGTCATCAAGCACCAGAAAGGCCAAAACAGCATTATGATAAAGAGAAGTATGAAAAAGAAGAAGACAAAGGGCAGGAAATATTGCCTTACCAACTTAAAGCAGAGCCCTGGGGGGAAACATCTGGTTCAGAGCGAACAGTGATCCTTTCAGCACAGTGAAGGGGTCTTGCTGGAGCGAGTGAAGGCTGACCACATGGGAGAGACGGAGACCTGGAAACCGAAGACCAGGCAGTGACGTGTTGTTCTCTGTAAGGGAATTTCGATATTTAAGGAGGGGAGACATCTATGATCTTGAAATCCAGACAGGAGCCGGAATTTGTGATTTTTACTATTGTGTGTAAAACCCGACCTATGTCGGAACACCTTCTCTTTGAGCTTTCAGGTTAAGTTTACGAACCATTTTATACGCGTGGAGGAACAATCAAAGGTAGGTCCTCCAGGGGTTTAAAAGTATTGTTAGTTTGGAAATACTAAACGTTAACAACTATCGACTATCATTTATTTCTACAAAACCTGTTGTCTTTACAAAAGGAAATAAAGAATATTACAGTTTACTATTTGATGAACTTCAGTCCTAGCAATCTCTGTATCTGAGGAAAAACCACTTCTCACTTTAAAAATTCACCTTCTCCCCCCCCACCAATAAACTTTTTACAAACACTCTAACTTCTGGGTAAGTCTTCAAAATTATCTTCTGAAAGATCTATAAGGCTCACAGGCTAGGCAAGAGATTTAAAAGTTTATTTTGTGTGGGTGTAAGTTGGAATGTAGTCGTGTGTAAATTAGATAGAATCTTGAACGTATTCCAATCACGCCTACTTTCTGTTCTAACCACATATGTATGATTATTTAAAGCAAACACTTTCATCTCATGGACATTTAAATATTATCTCCATGAATGAATAGATTAGGAAGAACCTCAGGTTCACTGAAAGTTTTGCACACAACCTTCAGGTCTGTAAATAAAGAACATTGTACTGAGTAGGCACGAGCACCGTATATAATCTTTACAACAATCCCATGAGTTGGTAATATTAAAACCCATCCCTCACATCTGGCCATTCCTCACTCTATTCAGGAGGACCCCTTCTCTGTGCTAAAAGAATCACTATTTGTTCCAAAACCAGATTACATATAAGAAAATCATCGAAACATGGCAGAGTCAGGATTTGAAATCAGTCTGTTGTGCCAAAAAGTCCCTTTTCTTTCCAGTAGATCATAATACCTCCTAAATATAAAAGAATTCAGCACCTTTTATACCTAACCAGCTACACTGTAAAGCACCTACTGGCAACAAACCTGAAATATAAGTGACACATAAAGCAAACATTCAAAATAATACAACTGACTTTGAATGCACTTTTCAGAACAAACACGAGTCGCGTCTTTCCAAGACAGCCTCAAGAAGTGAGAGATCTGAATATTTTCATTCTCCAAACTGCCTAAAGTTTCTACCCTTTTAGAGATCCCATATTTTATAAATTTTTTTTTACAGATTTTATTTATTTATTTGACAGAGAGAGAGAGGGAGAGAGCATGAGCCAGGAGGAGAGGCAAAGAGAGACGGAGAAGCAGATTCCTTGCTGAGCAGGGAGCAGGATGTGGGGCTTGATCCCAGGACCCTGGGATCATGACCTGAGCCAAAGGTAGATGCTTAACTGACTGAGCAACCCAGGCACCCCGAGATCCCAGATTTTTAAAAATCTTATCAGATTGGGGCTGTAAAACTTCCAAAAATATATTGAATGATGATTCTACATCAGGAAATTTGTTAACACTACTCGCCATATTAATATAACAAAAGAAAAATCGTACTATCATATTCTTAGATGCAGAAAGGATTAGATAACACAACCAACATCCATTTTAAAAAATGTATTTCATTTAAATTATGACACAGTAAAATTGACTTTCTTGGTGTGCAGTTCTTTGAATGTTAATACATGTATATATTCAATGAAACCACAACCACAATCAGTATAGAGAAAAGTTCCATTACCCCTCAAAAAGTCCTTGGTGTTACCCCTTTGTTGTCATACCTTCCTCCCACCTGGCAACTACTGATCTTTTTTTCCATCACTACAGTTTTCTTTTATTTGAAAATGCCATCTAAATGGAATCATACAATATATGACCTTTTAAGATTAGCTTTAAAAAGATTTNTACCTTCCTCCCACCTGGCAACTACTGATCTTTTTTTCCATCACTACAGTTTTCTTTTATTTGAAAATGCCACCTAAATGGAATCATACAATATATGACCTTTTAAGATTAGCTTTAAAAAGATTTGAGAGAGAGAGAGAAAGAGTGGGGGAAGGGGCAGAGAGGGAGAGAGAGAATCTCAAGCAGACTCCCCACTGAGTGCGGAGCCTGATGTGGGGATTAATCTCACAATCCATGAGATCACAACCTGAGCTGAAACCAAGAGTCAGGCGCTTAACCAACTGAGCCACGCAGGCGCCCCAAGACGGGCTTTTTTTTTACTCACCATAGTGTTTTTAAGACTCATTCAGGTTGTGCAAACCAATAGCTTGGGGTTTTTGTTTTGCTTTGTTTTACTACTGGTAGTATTCCTTTGTATGGGTATATTATACTTTGCCAATTCAGGACATTTGGGTTTCCAGTTATTCATGATTGTGAATAGAGCTGCCATAAACATTTGTGTACAGATTTTTGTAGGAATATAATTTTTCACTTCTCTAGGGTTAATACCCAGAAGTGGGGTTGCTGGGTCATATGGTAATTTATTTAACTTTATAAGCAACTGCAAAACTGTTTTCCAAAGTGGCTGTACCATTTTGCATTCCCACCAGCAATGTAGGAGAGTTCTAGTTGCTCCACATCCTTGGCAGGACTTGATATTTTCGGTTTTTTTTATTTTGGTCATTCTAATAGGTACATAGTGGCTATCTCACCACANTTCCCACCAGCAATGTAGGAGAGTTCTAGTTGCTCCACATCCTTGGCAGGACTTGATATTTTCGGTTTTTTTATTTTGGTCATTCTAATAGGTACATAGTGGCTATCTCACCACAATTCTAATTTACAGTTCCTTAATGGCTAATTATGTTGGACACCTACCTCTTCATGTGCTAATTTGTCATCTGTATATTATCTTTGGTGAAGTGCCTGGTGAAGAATTTGGTCCATTTTTTTTAACTGGGTTATCATCTCACTGTAAGGTTTTAAGAGTTCTCTATACATTCTTTATGTAGAGTCCTTTATTAGATATGTGATTTCCAAATATTTTCTCCAAGACTGTAGTTTGTCTGTTCATCCTCTTAACAGTGTCTTTTGTGAGCAAAAGTTTTTAGTTCTAATGAGGTCGAATTTATCAATATTTCTCTTGGGGTTTGGGCTTTTGGTGTCTAAGAACTCTTTGCCTAACCTTAAGTCACAAAGATTTCATTGTATGTATTCTAAAAGTTTTACAGTGTTACGCTTTACATTTAAATTTTGATTAATTCTGAATCAATTTTTGTATAAGATGTGAGGTTGCCGTTGAGATTATTTTGCACATGGATGTCCAGAAGTTCCAGCACTGTTTGTTGAAAAGGCAGTCGCTTTTCCACTGAATTGCCTTTACTTTCTCTCTGCCTCCTCTTATATTTTTTGGAAGAGAGAGTGTAGAATTGGTGCTATTTCTTCTTTATATGTTTCATAGACTTCATCAGTGAAACCATCTGGGCCTGGAGATTTCTGTTTCTGAAGGCTTTTAAACAAGAAGTCCTTGTAGTTACAGGACTATTTTGGACATTTAGTTCATCAGGAGTGGGTTTTGTAGTTTGGTGTTTGTAGTAATATGCTATGGGTCCTAGGCATCCCTGTATGCCTTCATCGGGTATGCCAAGATGCAAAGCTCTCACCACTCTTTCTCTGGGCCTGTTCTCAGGGCTGTGTTTGCAGGGAGTAGGATGAGGTAATATTTTCCTCTCAACACAGTGCCAGGACTTTTTGTTTGTTTGTTTTGTTTTTTTAGAGAGAGAGAGTGGGGGCAGGGGGACAAAGAGAGAGAGAGAGAAAGCAACTTAAGCAGGCTCCATGCCCAGTGTGGAGCCTAACTTGAGGCTCGATCTTATGACCCTGAGATCATGACTTGAGCTGAAATCAAGAGTTGGATGCTCAACTCACTGAGCCACCCAGGCATCCCCATAGTGCTGGTTATAAAAGGGATAAATTTCCCAACTTTGGTGTTCCTTAGGGCCACATGAATCTCACTGCATGTGTAATATCAATCTAGTCCCACCACCAACTATACCTATTGCACCGATGGATTTAGGAGTTATGTGTAGCCAACCAACAGGAAGCTCATGATATTTGCTATACTATGAATAACAAAGTCCTTCATCTCGGACCTAGGAGTCTCGTGTGCTCTGCAGCCTTTATGAAGCAGTAACAGGTTAACTAGTTAGCTTGTAAAGAAAAGTAAAATATTGGACTCTTCATAGTTCTTGACATACACTTTCCAGAGAATGAGTTATTAAATCTAAATGGTCATATTTATGTAGAGGATTTTGGGGGTTTTTTTGCAGTAGTTCCTTATTGTTCTGTTAATGTCTGCCGAGTCTGATACCTCCTCTTTAGTGACTGATATTAGTAATTCATGTCACCCCTTTTTTTCCCTTTGTCAATTTTGCTAGAGGCTTATTAATTTTATTGATCTTTTCCAAGAACCAGTCATTGATTTTTTCCATGGATTTCTGTGATCAGGTTCATTGATATCTATTCTTATCTTTATTATTTTCTTTCTCCTGCTACTTTGGGTTTATCTTTTATTTCCTTTTTGTTTTCTTAAATTAAAAGCTTAGATTATTGATTCAAGACTTTTCTCCTTTTCTCTATAAGCATTTTTGTTGTTTTTTAAAGATTTTATTTTATTTTAAAAAATTTTTTTAAATTTTTAAATTTTAAAAAATATTTATTTATTTATTTGAGAGAGAGAGCATGAGCGGGGGAAGGGCAAAGGGAGAGGGAGAAGCAGACTCCCTGCTGCTCAGTGGGGAGCCTGATGCAGGGCTTAATCCCAGGACCCTGAGATCATGACCTGAGCCGAAATCAGATGCTTAACTGACTGAGCCACCTAGGCACCCCGAAGATTTTATTTTTAAGTAATCTCTACACCCAATGTGGGGCTTGCACTTACAACCCTGAGATCAAGAGTTGTATGCTCTACTGACTAAGCCAGCCAGGTGCACCTCTTTATAAGCATTTAATGCTATAAATTTATTCCTAAGAAATATTCTTCCTTCCATACATTTTGATGTGGTGTACTTTCATTTTGGCAGCCCAAAATATATTTAGTAAGCCACAGTTAATTTAAAAGTAGTTTTTCAAGTATTTGTAGATTTTCTAGCTATCTTTCTGTTATGGATTATGATCAGAGAGTGTATTGACATAACTTCAGTTTTTTTTAGACTTTTTTATGGTTTATTACCTAGGTCATGGTCTATCCTGATGAATGGTCCATGTGTACCTGAAAAGACTATATTCTGCTGCTGTTGGGTAGAGTGCTCTATAAATGTCAAGCAGATCCCATTGACGGTGTTTTTCAGTTCTATATTCTAGCTGATTTTCTACTAGTTCTATTGATGACTGAGAGATGAGTGTTGAAGTCTCCAACTACAAATATGGGTTTGTCTATTTCTCCTTTCAGTTTTGTCAGTTTTTGCTGAATTTATTTTGAAGATCTGCCGTTTGGTGTATACACTTAAGATTGTGAGTTCTTCTTGGTGAATCAATTCTTTTATCTTTCCATCCTTTGTTTATCCCTGGTAATTTTCATTACTCTGAAGTGTACTTTGGTATTAATATAGTTATTCCAGCTTTCATTTGATTATTGTTTGCATGCGTATATCTTTCCTGTCATTTTATTTTAGCATTATACTTACATTTAAGTGAGTTTCTGGTAGATAGCATACAATTGGGATATTTAAAAAAAATCTATTCTGACATCTCTGTCTCTTGATTGCTAAATTTAGAACATTTACATTTAGTGTGATTGTTGATATGTTTGGATTTGGGCCTATCATTTTATTATTTGTTTTCTGCTTATTTTTGTTTTTAATTCCTCTGCTTCCCATCTCTTCTTTTGGGTTATCTGAACAATTTTTTTAGCATTCCATTTTAATCTTCATATTGTAATTTTGACAAAACATTGGTGTGTGTGTATAGTTGTTGCTCTAGGGATCACAATATATATATATTTTTTTAATTTTTTTTTTTAATGTGATAGAGAGACAGCCAGCGAGAGAGGGAACACAGCAGGGGAGAGGGAGAGGAAGAAGCAGTCTCCCAGCTGAGGAGCCTGATGTGGGACTCGATCCCGGAACGCCGGGATCACACCCTGAGCCGAAGGCAGACGCTTAATGACTGCGCTACCCAGGCGCCCCCACAATATATATTTTTAACTTTTCAAAGTCTACTTGGAATCTCATCATGGGGAATGTAGAAATCTTACTGCCACGTTACCGAAACTAAAATGGTTTTGAAGATACTAGCAATAAGAGGGTAAAAACGAGAGGTAAAAAAGAGAAAGGAGAGAATAAATATGATCACTATATGCAGGTGACAAAATCGTTTGTCTAGAAAATACAAGAGAACCAGCTAGAAGATTATTACAACTGTTAGAAGAATTCAGTTAGATTGGGAGCAAAATTAAAATACAGAAATCAACAGGCTTCATATGTAAAATAACAGCCATTTGCAAGATACAATGAAAGAAAACACTAAAATATGCAGGGAGTATCATGAAATGTACAAAGTCTATTATATAAAGAATTCTTCAAAAAGTGATTGACAAACACATATTCACATTAAAGAAATAGAAAGGTATTTCATACCAGTTTCTTAGATCACCATGAGAGCAACCACAGGTTCACAGTTAATGAAATGCTTTGCTAAGGAGCCAAAAAGATGAGCAACCATCTGTAGGATTAATATCCAACATGTTAAGGCAGTCAAATCTCCCTAGATTGATATCAAAATTTAAGTCATCAAACTAAAAACAGCAAACAAGATTTTTCTTTTGAAAATCAGAAAAGTTGATTCTAAAGTTCATATTAAAAACTGGTAGATGCAAGAGCACTAACAGGTAACTCTCCCTACCAGACAGTATGGCATATTTTAAAGCTACAATAACTGAAACAGTGTGGTTCTACCACCCTGAACGCGCCCGATCTCCTCTAGATCATGAATCAAACAGTTCACTGGAACAGCCTTAAATCCAGAAACAGATTAAGCAACAAATCCGTAAGGAAAAGGTAGAATACACAATCCATTACATTGTAAAGGTGGGAAACCATCTGAAAAATATTAAGTTGGATTCCTAGTTCATATTTTTATAGCAAAATAAATTCTAGATGGATCAAAAACTTTAAACATATAAAAGACCAATCGAATCATTGGCCATAAGGCTGAACTTAATCTTGAATCCCTCTTTCCTCCCTAGAGGTCAGGCCGCTATCACTGTGACTCAAAGCCCCAACTCTTTAATCACAGGGTTGGTCGGTCTTTCTGGTGTGGTCAGTCTTCATTCTGAGTCATCTCATTAGCACAAACTTTCAGGTTCCACCATGAATAACAAAGACACTTCTTGCACTCAGGAAACTCCAAGAATTTACATCCTGGGAAGGTGGGGGGGGGAGGGCTGTAGTGCTGGGAAGAGGGGAAGAGGGCCAGGCAAATTTTTTATTCATTTTATTTTATTCCAAGTGTTTAGAAGCTACCTGTAATAGCAGAAGAGTGGAAACCAACACTGTCCAGTGACAGAGAATTTATTTAAAAAAATTAAAATATACCCATTTAATGGGATTCTATGCAACCAATGAAAAAAATGAGGGCAAGTCTGTAGACTGGGATACAGAATAAACTGCCGAATGCATGTGACATTGTGTATGGTATACTATAATATGGCCATCCAGGAGAATAAACAAGAAACTGATAGCAAAGATTGGATCCAAGGAAGGGAATGGACAGCTGAAAGAACTTAATTTTTTTACCCTTTCAACCTGATTTTTGCATGACATGCATTCATTACCTGTTTAAGAATAAAACATTACAATGTATTTGCACACTTCTCTGAGGATACTGAACATAATGTATAACTTAATCTTTGATTACTAAGAGCCATGGTTGCAAGTTACATTGAACAATAAAGCTCTAAGAGTCTATTCAGGCACACACGGCTGTTTTCATCCACACTAAATGATGGCTCACTAAATCACAGGCTCCTGTGATATGAGTTATTGTGATTTTTAATTTTTCTGACTTCTCCCAGCTACTTCTCACTACCATCAGCCTTCTTCCTCTAGCTGACTCAAACTTCTTTTAAATTGGTGCTTTTAATTCTTGTGGACTAAGAAACAAGGCACATGGTCCTAATACTATATAGAGGAAAACTCCCTTTGACAACTTGAGGAAGCCTCTCATAATTGGTGAGTTTGAGAGATTAAACTTCATAACAACTACCTGACTGCTCAAGATTTTTACACATTCTTGGTTCCATGTAACTGAATAAAGAACAGACAAGGCATTAAGTCATTATGGGAAGTCCTATGATTTAATTAATGCTATATTGCTAAGTATATGTCTGAAACTTTTTCAAAATTGCTTTCATTCATTAATTCAAAAAATATTTTTGAGTATCTAGTGTGCACCAGGGAATGTTCAAGGTACTAGGGATACAGCAACGAACAACAGAGACAATGGCCAAACTCCCTCAGAATTTACATTCTAACTGGGGAGAGAGGCAGCAAGCAGAGAAAAAGCCTAAGTACTATAACAAGAAAAGGGGAAATGTGATGGAGCAGTTAGGACAGGGTAGCAGCATAGACAGGATACCTATCAATCAGCACCTGATCAGAGAAGAACCACTAGGATATCATACACACACGCCATTTTAATATAGAAAATAAGGGACTATTGGAGGCTGTTCTTTTTTTGTGTTAGGAAGGTGGGAAGGGAAGATGGGTGTGAAGTGGGGGAACTGCCAGGATGAGTGGAACCCATGGGGATTCATGCCAGTCTCTCACAGCCTCCAAGCTCAATCATGGGGCTGTGCCACAGAACCTGGCACCCTTTGTCACAGAGTGAAATACACACCTGGCCCAGAAGAAAATAAACGAGGTGATCCAGTAGGAGCTGCCATTCCTGTGTGCCTGGTTTTTGGCCCACAGACCAAAAAGATAAGCCAGCAGATAAGCAATAATGTGGGTGAGCTGTAACAATGCGTGGCCTGCTTGGAACTTAAAATTATAAAAAGAATCTGGATCTGGCTACTTAACTTCTGCCTTCTAAATCTCACACCACACAACTCTTGTGACCCACACGATCCTAAAATCATGCAGGGAGAATTCAGAGGAACGCATCTCCAGCTTAGCCACATTGGCACCATATAAAGCCACTACAGATGGTCAGAAGTCTCTGAAAGATACCTGAGCTGAGAACCTGGAGGGTGAGGATTCAGCCACACAACCATGCCAAGATTTGGAAGAGAGTATTCCAGACAGAAGTAGCTACTGCAAAGCCCTTAGGCAGTGATATGAGGTATTTTTTTTAATGATGAGGCCAGAGTATGGTGAGAGGGAGAGTAGTATGAAATAAGATCAGAGATACAGGCAGGGACCAGATCATGTGGGACCTTGTGGAACATGGTAATGAGCATGGATCACTTTTTTCTAAGTGCAATGGGAAGCAAATGGAGAGTTTTTAACAACCCAGTAGTAGTTTGATCTGATTTATATTTTTTTAAACTTTAAAATAATTTCAAACTTAAAAAGAGGCATAAGATTAGCACAAAGAATTCCATTATTCAACTGATTTCCCTTCACTTTGCAGAGAATGGGCTTTGGTGGACAGGACCACTCCTTTCTAGGACTCTTCCAGGTCTCCTGGCATCCTATGTGAACGACACTCCTAGAGGACAATGTGCATGATGCCCTGGGAGTTGTGCAGAAAGGGCTGCCCAAGTGAGGATGCAGGAATATTCCTTTGAGAACTACTGAAAGGAGTTCAGGCTACTGTGCTTTCACAGTTTTCAGATTTCACAGGAAAACCAATCTTGTTATTTTTCTCAATTCTCGAATTCATGTTCGTACAAAAACCAGTATTATCTCTTAGATCTGGTCTCAAATTGACTGGTTACTGCATTACTTCTCAAAATGAAACAGAAAGCCTCACAGATTTGACACCACTGAAGCTATTTTAAGAGAATGTTACACAAATAATTCCAGATTTCCTAAGCTTTTCCAGAGAATAGGCACATCCTCCTAAGGGAAACAGGAGGAAGGGCCAGGCCACTGTTCATGTGGATGTATACGTTCTAGTCTCTACATTACAGTCGGCCTTAGACTTACAGATCTTGTTACTTCAACAGACTTGGCTTACAAGTTGAGACCATAGAAAACCTTCCTTAAAAAGCTCTTCTGCCTAGATTCTCTCTCCCTCTAGCTGAAAGCCAAGGTTCAAATACTGAATGGTGCACACTTACTGATAGATATGCAAGCTCATTTCTGACTTTGGTACAATTTTGGTTTAACGTTAGAATCAAGAGCTAAAATTTACTATGGATAGCCATGCATTTTCACTAAAAACATACACACCTAATAGGTGGTCATTAAATCATGAGGGTAAAAAGTAGAAAAACCAAAGAAGTCTCGTGCCTTTAGAGAAGTCATTTCTTACACGCAGTTCAAGGGGAGATTTGCTAGCACAGTAGGGCTCAGTGACGAGAAGTGCTTGACACACAGCACACATTCAGTTAAGTAGGAGCTAATATTATTATGTGTGTCAATAAAAGTAAATATCTTCTATACTTTCCCAAGACAAGAAACAAAATGCTTCTGAAAAAAAGAAAAAAAGAGCTCTGGACACAACCATTCATCTTCTTTAAGAAAAAAATGTAAAAATAGATTTTAAAAAAGCATGATCTGACAGAAAGAAAGGTAGAAAAGTTTCGATCTTTAATGAGAGTCTGCAGTACATACTTATCCTTCCATGCTCTGTGCCGACAGAGCTCCACGTAAACATTCAGCAGAAGAGTGGATGCTGTGCCATGACTTACGGACTATAAATTTTCAGCTCTGATTACTAAATTTATTAACAATGTTTTATGCGTTATACGTTAATTATTAACAACTGTTTTCCTTCATTGAACAACGGCTCTTGAATAACAAAATAAATTATCAACAAATTCAACCATAAATTAAAAAATAATAAAATAAAAATAAAAAGACCTGTTAGAGTTTCATATACACAAGCGCAGTAACACATTTCATATATTTGGATTACCGTTTCTATGTTCTTTGTGTAAGGTAACGGAAAACTTCTTCCCTATTTCTACTGGTTCCAAGTTCACAAAATTTATGAAAAGGCTTCCCCTTTTTTATTCTGCTTAATTCACTGCACCTCAGTTGAACACAACAGACAGTACCTGGGGTTATGAGTGGGATATGGTAAAAGGAAAGGTCGTGATCACACAGCAGATCATGTAAACCTAAAATATACCTCAGACTTCCTAGAGGTAACCTGTAGCCCTCATTTATCAAATAATTTACAAAGAACCATTAGAAGGATGATTTAATGAGCAGGCTGACCTCTGTCACTCTGTCAGTTTGCTACTCATAAACATATATATTTTGCCTTTAAAATGAAACAGAAAATACTGTTCATTTCCAATGACACTAGGTGTAAGGTAAGAACAAAGACGAAGCCATAGCTACTTTCAAGTTACACTGTGTTAACTATTTAAAAACTTTAATTACCAGATCAGTGCACCATTTCTTGCTTAAAAATGTAATACCTTTGAAAGCAGATAAAAAATATATATAAAAAAAATAAGCCAGATGTAAAAATGAAAAGGCCTGAACAGTATGACACACAGAAACAGAATAATTTCCAATCAGTGACTACTAACGGGAATACTCATTTTATACAGCAGGGATTGACAACCAGTTAGCAATTCTTTAAACAGGCACTTGATAGAGTATTTTGTAGCTAGCATACTCAATACTGGGGCAACATGTACACAAAAAAATATGGCTTTATTACAAAGGATTCAAGATGGCAACTACTTAGAATCCAGTGCCAACACGGATTATAACAAATCCAGTGAGTATTTTGTTTTTCAATTATTCATAGAAAATTTAATCCTGATTAAGTATCCTTGGGCAGGAATTCATGAGTAGTTGATGACTGAAACCAACATTTATGTGAAATGCTTCTGTTAATTTAATCCGTGTATACGGCTTAATTATGATTGGGGAGTCAATGTAAGAGAAATGAATTATATCAGGATTAAAATTTTAGTACCATATCACATAGTACGTTTTTCTTCTCTTTGTAAACATGTAACCCTGCTTGTCCCTTCACTTAAGTGCTCAGATTTTGAAACTTTGTAAGGAACAACCAATGTAATGTATCTGAGCTTTATTTTTCATAAACTATCTGTCAAAAACCCTTTGCTAATCAAGCCATAACCTGAACTAGGGCCAAAAGTGATAGAAGAAAATGGAGAAGAACCCCACACACACAAATAAAGAAAAGCTTACTCATTTAGCTGTAAATATATTTTATATTCACATTCTGAAGTAATTTCAATTCCTTTAAACTCCCAATTTGAAATGCGTTTTCCTTAAAGCATAAAAAGAAGTTTTTAATCAGTGTATTACACTGATTCTGTAACTGAAGTTAGTTTAGATATGTATAAGTAAGTAATCATTTAACTGATTACTTTTTATAAGACTATCAAACCTGAGTTAACTATTGATATGAGGCATTACAAGTGGTGAATCTCTTACCAAAATATCATATAATTTTTTCATCTTAATTTCCACAGAGAAATTGCATAAGTCACGTTATAACAACACTTCCTTGAAAGTTTATTAAGCATATTTCAAAACATTTCATTTATTACCTTTTTTTCAGTTTGATACTGCTTAAATGCAGTCGTATAAATAACATGCTCTGCCTTCTTTGTTCAATTTTTCACACCAAAAGTATGAAAAAAGAGTCACTGTATTTGGATCCTTATTGCACTCTTAAATCGATTCACTTTTCCTTTAAAGAAAATCAAGTATCAGAAGTGAGGCCGACTTTTGTGTCCAGATGATATGGTCAGTGGTAGTGTTACTGAAGAGAGTGAAGAAACTTCCCAGTATAGACTGTGGGACAGAAAGAGTCTGTAGAGAATAACCATGGAAACAGACTGGCAAAGGATAACACCTATGGTAATAACCTGAAAAGAAAAGAAAGGGAATGCTTTTACTGCACGCAAAAAAAGACAAATTATGTTCAATTTATCGTGAACCTATATACTTTCCGTTTACATACAAAATACACATATACATATCCTGCTATATCTTCTATCTCTAACATGGGTACATTTTTTTTTTTTAGATTTTTTATTTATTTATTCGACAGAGATAGAGACAGCCAGAGAGAGAGGGAACACAAGCAGGGGGAGTGGGAGAGGAAGAAGCAGGATCATAGCTGAAGAGCCTGATGTGGGGCTTGATCCCATAATGCCGGGATCACGCCCTGAGCCGAAGGCAGACGCTTAACCGCTGTGCCACCCAGGCGCCCCTAACATGGGTACATTTTATCAAAGAAATTTTCAAGAGGAAAATACGACTAATGTTCAGAACTGTAATCATTCAAAGGCAAAATTTATTGAACAGTTAAGTTTACAGACTCCAAAATAAGACACATTCAATTTGCTAAACCATGCTCTCCTCAGGGTGCACACACTACAGAAAGTGGTAAGAAAAATCAGGTTCGTGGCAAATCTGGTTAAGAGGAGTAAAGCATGCCCCACCTGAATCCCGAAGAGCATTCTAAAAGCCCTTTCAAAAATTCTCAAGTTGCTTCTTTATTTTTGTAGACTACTGTCCTATCTATTTACCCTTGGCGAACACTTCAGGTTCCAGAACCATCTGTGTGTTCCAGCCCACACTGCCTTGCTTGTAAGCGGTACCTAGCAGAGCACAATGCAATGTTGGAGCGGTCTACCCACGCAGCCAGGTATCTGCACAATCAAGTGTGGCCCCCTTGCGCGTGGCACCCCCATCTGCAGTCTGGTAAAGCAACTAGACTGATTTTTCATCAATCTATTTTAATTTTTAACTACTGTGTCTTAAAAAATTTTAATCCGTTGTTCTTAAAAAGATGGATCATGAATTGTCTAATTAATAAAACAGTATTATGAAATAGGCTGAAATAAAAGCGATTTTCATCATTTTTTAATTAACTAGAATGAAACATTTTTCTTTTATATTATAAAGTTCTTATTTATATACTCACCAGTTCAATTATTTTGTTTCAACGTTTTGTTTTAAAGAATTCAGAAAACCTGATAAGTGGATAAATAGGGCTTTTCTACTTTAATAATTTCTCAATAAAGACAACAAAAAACTACTGTGATCATGTATATTACCTACCTTATCTCTTTGGTAGTCACTAAAAATGACAGAAATACATGCAAGACCTGGATGGCATAAAAACCACAAGATGCAGCCCTGAAACAAATGACAGATAGGTCAAATGAGTACATCTGGATGTTTAATTCCAGAATGTGCCAGATAAAAAAAACTACTAACCTATTTAGGAGGTCCTGATTGACCTCAATTGGTCTTTAGAAGTTCAATCTAATAAAATGTAAAAATAAATTTGCTATTGCTGTGATAATATTTTCTTTCTAATCAAATGCATATTTTAAATTTTATATTTGTAATTCTTTTATATGAACACATTTTAACATACTGCATTGTATATATTACGTACTTAAACATGAAAATACATTAATATAAGTAACATCAAAAGTTGAGAAAAGCAAAGTTCAAATGTGTGATATTCCTATAAAAAAAGAATGTATAAAAAACACATTCGTATTTGCATGTAGAGATACACAAAGAAATTCTGTAAGAATATCCAAAACACTGACTTAATAGTGGTGGCCCGTTTGCTGATTAGTACGTAAGAGAGTGGCACTGGTCAAGAACGGGAAACTTTTTAACATTATACTCTTCAAGCATCTCTTTCCNATTTATTTATTTATTTATTTGACAGAGATAGAGACAGCCAGCGAGAGAGGGAACACAAGCAGGGGGAGTGGGAGAGGAAGAAGCAGGCTCATAGCAGAAGAGCCTGATGTGGGGCTCGATCCCACAACGCCGGGATCACGCCCTGAGCCGAAGGCAGGCATTTAACCGCTGTGCCACCCAGGCGCCCCAAGAACGGGAAACTTTTTAACATTATACTCTTCAAGCATCTCTTTCCTATTTTTCCAAGAACGGCCATGTATTTTCTTTTCCAAAATTAAATTTGAAGTAAAAGAGTAAGTTAATAAATAGTAGCTGCTGAGATGCTCAGGACTTTGAAGATAAGGGAAAAAACAAGATGTAAAATTTGTTTAGCATGTTACTGCTTGTGTAAATCTGGAAGGAAATACACAGGAATATTTGAAATTCTCTAGGAAGATAAATTGGGAATTAACAGCAGTGATTATATGAGGACATAATAACTGAGTAGATGGGAGAGAGGGAAAAATATTTGCTTCTCTTCTAATACTTTCAGATGTTTGAACCCATTTAAAAAATTAAATTAAAACATATAAAAATAATTTTTTTAAGTTCAAGAAAAAAGTCTGGACCAGTTTTAAACACAGACCAAAAGAGGAAATTTCATTCTAAAACAGCTTAAATATATATTACCATTCCAAACAAAAAGCATTCCTGTTTCTGTGAAAAATTCAAAAGCAAAATGGCGTTTTCTTGCCTGTCTGGTACTCAGAAAGCTGAAGTGGGTTCTGGGGCTGCAGGAGCAGCTTTAAAACGATGAACGCTGGGAATAAGCAATCTGGCCCTCCTTCCACAGCCGCCCTCGAATGCCGAGCACTGTGCACTCGGGGTGGGGGGATGCTGACGAACAGCTTATCTGAATGCTGTTCTGAGGTGCCAGGATGAAGGCGTACAGATATTCTCAGTCTGACAGGAAAATACAACCTTCTAGCGAGGTAGGCTCCTGCAGTGTTACTGCCCTGACCTCTCTCCTCATCTTTTCCTTCATTTAATGGGTAGAGAAAAAATATCAAATTTGCTTTTAGACCCCACTTGCGTAAGGAGGACATAAAAAGGAGGAATAAAGTCAATGTGACCTCACAGGAAGGGAGTGAAATGGCTGAAACATAGTATGTGCTCAGCCTCCTGCTTCACCTGCTTATGCTGACGAGAGCTCCTCATGGTCAGAAAACACTGCATAACTCTGACAGTAACAGCTCATAATTAATAAGTGGTTTTTGAGAAATGTAAACTGTTTTCTAATTTAATTTTTTAAAAACTCCGATACTACAGGAAAATAAAAGTGAAATTCCTATTGATAAATTATGACCCAGGCAAAACCGACCTACCTAAGATTACAAGAAACTACTATTTCACAGGTTCTGTAAAATGGGAATAATAATACCTACATCTCATAGGCTGTAAAGATTAAATGCATTAAAGCACATCAAGGGCATATCTTAGTGCGCTGGCACATCATAAAAACTGAACCAACATTAGCACGGGGTTGCTTAACCTCCCAAAAAAAGCAGAACAAAGCGGATAATCAGAAGAAGCCATTTTC
Organism: Ailuropoda melanoleuca; assembly: GCF_002007445.2. Lineage (NCBI taxonomy): Eukaryota > Metazoa > Chordata > Mammalia > Carnivora > Ursidae > Ailuropoda > Ailuropoda melanoleuca. The sequence continues at coordinate 125,523,972 of NC_048224.1, read as the reverse complement.
TACCCAAACCCATACTTTGGCAAACGTGATGTAGAACTCCCTTTTAAGCGTGCTTCTCTCCACTGTGATGATCTGGTAGAGTCCACAGCCTAACGACAATGCCAGGCAAACCCTTAAAATGATCAGCAAAATCCCTGCTAAGTTGTGATGTGAATGGTAGCTGTGAGGACTGGTATCTTCAAACTGTTCCCAAAGTAGCAAAATACTCTGCAAGATACAATATTACATTTAGAGGAAAAAAATCCTGTCTACTCATAAATACTTTGTCAACTCTTTTCAAACATCCCCTTAAAGAGTATATGAACATTCCCAAGAGGTTCTAAGATTTACCAGACTACACAGGCTGTTGACTAATAAAGCAGGCATCAGGTAAAGATTTTTCCTCCCTGATACCCTAAGCTAAGAAGAGGGGTTTTTATCAAATAAGACCACATACAAAACATAAAAAATGCAGCTGCCACAATTCAAGCAAGACATCTCTAAGGATGAAAATAAGTTGAAAACATTAAGAGAACAAACCTAAACTCTCTTCTACACCTCTCTGCCTTCAGCACCATATTAGGAATCAAACTGCCCTGTATTCAAGCTCATTATCTCAGGATAACTGAAATATCTCACTATCTTCTGTAATCCAGAAGCAAACAAGTCAGAATTGTTGATTTCAGATGTCACTCCCCAGGGTAAAGGAGAGAGAGAAAGTGTGTGTGTGTGTGTACATATATATATATATATATATATTTTTGAGTGAGAACGAGTACGTGTGCATGCATAAGCAGTGGGGAGGGGCAGAGGGAGAGGGAGAGAAACCCCAAGCAGGTTCCACACCCAATGTGCAGCCCGATGGGGGGGCTCAAACCCAGGACCCTGAGATCATGACCTGAGCCAAAATCGAGTCACACCCTTAACTGACTGTGCCACCCAGGTACCCTAAAGGACAGTGCATTTTTAATATTCACTATAAGCACTCAGGTTATTCATGAATAGCCAACAGTTACTCATCCTTTTGTTTGTTGACTTCTTTTCCCATATTGTTACCATTACAGTAAAAAGCTCAGCAATTCCTCATTAGCTGTTCTGTTTATGGCTATTCAGTAGCAACTTTCCTTCCATCTTTTGCAAATGTCAATCACAAATTACTATAATGTCTTTTGCCATCGCACATGTCAGTAGCCCTGTGTTTCCTTCGTTTGCCAACTCAGCCCTCAGAATTGTCTTCAGTGGCTTCCAAAGAATTCAGACGAAAACTCAGTCATTAAATCCAATTCTTAGACTTTATGGGGTTTGTCAGCAACCCTTCCTCTTCTCACTCTCAAATCTTCTATCCTGGTCTTACTCCTACTATCATGTTTGACAGCTGAACCTCTGTCATCCTGCACATGTGCATTTCCTTGGTAGGCTGACTATTTGCTCTCCATTACTGAAGTGTTACTTCTTCACTCTCCCAAATTATTATACTCATGTGATTGCTTAACTTCTATTTCTAAACTTAACTTTTGCAATAAAGAAGTGCTACCGTATAACTACCACCTCCTGCTATCTGTGTGAGGTGATGGATATGTTACCTAGCCTGATTTTGGTGATCATTTCACAAATGTGTGTGTGTGTGTGTGTGTGTGTATATCAAAACATCAAGTTGTATATCTTAATATGTACAATTTCTATTTGTTACTCATACCCTAATCAAGCCAATAAAAACCCTATCACTTCCCATGATTCACATTTTTACATATTCCAACTCCACGTTCTCAGATGTGCGTAGTAACACGTGACCTGTGGAGTAACCGCATGTATTTATGTAGTCACGTTCACCGCGTCCGGTGATTGTTGAGGACCAGGGCTGTGTCACACTATTCTTCACAGGTGCTTACATGAACTCAAGAGTAGTGTCATAATCTCAGGTCTCAATTTATATTTGTCTATGATAATGGATTAAAATGACAATGAAATAATGAAAATTCAACTTTTAAAAAAGCTCTTTGAGAAATGAGAATTTAACCCAATATTAACAGTACTCTCCATAAGCCCTGGATTAAAACATTAAGTTGGTAGAATCTTGCCCTTATTTTAATCACTTCTAATTCAGTTGTCATTAGCCCTTCGTTCTAATGCCTTAGAAAGGCATTATTTCCTAACTAAATATCACCACCTGTGACAGGTCTCTTTCTAACTCAGTCATGAAAGTCAATACACCTATTTCACTTAGCACCTACTATACTAAATAAATACTGAGTAGAAAGATGAATAAAGCACAAGACTTATCCTTCATTAATGAATTTTTCACTTTACTTAATGCATTAAAACTTATATTATAATGTCCTTGATAGAGCCTAGGTGTAGGTTTCACTTTCATCTACAACTAATGATGGTCACAAACTTAGGATAAATTTTTGTTTACACTTTCCTTAATAATATTTATAAAATCCATTGCACATAGCCTTATGGAAATCCTAGAATAGAAGAAAACAAACAAAGAGCTAAGGGAACTAAATCTTCTAAAAGACTAAATTTGTTTTTGGATTTGTTTTCAAAAACTAGATCCCATTCTTTCTTGTTCTGTATTTTGCTTTTTCACTAATCTCAGATATTCATTTGAATTCTTTCATGTATAAAGTAACAGAACTGGAGCTAAAAATCCTTGCGCATGGATGAATCTCAAATTCACTGATTCACACATTTAAAATGTTGAGTTCTTACTATGTGTTAGAAAATATGAAAGAAAGCTATTAAGTAAGAAATGAGAATCTATCCTAATATGAAGCATTCTGCACATTTTTAAATAAGCTGACTGAAAGCTCAAATTCAAGTAAATTATAACTAAATTCTGCAATCTACATATACTAGCGCTCAGAACATTACAGGTTATTTGATCTATCACTCTTTAAATTCATACTTTAAAATGAAAAACTTCTCATGGGTCCCAAATTTCACTTTTGAAATGAGGTGTGTTCAAGTTTGCATTTTTGCATATTGCAAAGTACAAACCCTGAGTATCAATGCTCACCTGTGTTATGACAATGAATACAGCGATGCCAGTGGATGCAGGAGTAGAATCCCACTGGAGAGGTCTGCTTTGAGATTTCTTCATTCTGACTATTGTCCAACCCATGCATAGACTCAGAAGCAGGTATAACATTTGAATTTGGGAAGCAATGTCAAAAACTAATGGGAAATGAAAACCAAAGTCAACCAAGTTTTCATAATATAAAGGATTTGGTCTTTTTTGCATTGAGAATGTAATTATTTTTTTAAGCACAAAAAGGCATTTTCAAAGAAGTTGATAAAATTCAATAGTAATTCAATAATAAGAGATATTCAAGTACAACTCTAAAAATTCAAATTTTGCCATTAAGTTTGTAAACATTTCTGAAAACAGAACAATGGCAATTCTCTCTCTCTCTCTCTATATATATACCTTTATTAAGACCAACTTTAAATCTCTTTGTGTCTCCCATTTTTCTTAGCTTTTCTAACTACATAATACTGTTCTCTATAACTGCTTATTAAAATAAACACACTTTAAATATAATATCTGCAATGTGGAGAAGACCAGTGTCTTCATTTCCAGGTTGTTAATTATTTTTTGGTGGTTGAATTATATAATGTGAACTTATTTTCTAAAATTAACAATAAGTAGCATGACAATAAAACACACGGCTGCAGTAACACTCAAAAGATGTTGGCTTTAGTGTTGAGAGTCCGGAAGACAAATGAAACTCCCCCTGCGTTAGTGTGACGCGCCACCAGGTGGCCATCACTGACACTGCAGGGAAAGGCCGCTACTTTAAAAAAGGAGGCAACAAGACCACCCATCCAGTTCTGCTTGGAGCAAACAACAATCTATAAATACTCCAAGTTCCACGCATTTTTATTTTGGAAACTAGTATTTATTGACTTAAAGAAGATGATCACTTTCTTATCTCATCATAGGGTATTTTGATGTGGATTTTGGAATAAACGTGATCAGAATTTAACAAAGTGAAACTTTCCTGAAATTGCCAGCGTATATACCTTTGACGTCTACAATTTTTACTTCTTTTATATAAAGATATTCTTGCAGAAACAGGTAAAACTAGCTGTACTACAATATATTAAATAGTTACAAGCTGAAAACCTATTAACGATACACCTTTCCAGATATATTTTGACTATTTTCCCTCTAAACCTGCCATCCAAATTAAAACTGGATTCTCCACATTTGTGGTCATCTATTTGTAATAGTGAAATCTGATAATAAACTGTTACTACATTTGAATGGTACAAAATGTCATGGCCTTTCAGACCTAGCATGATTTTCTTATATCACAGATTGTAAGTGACTGTGATGCCAATTATTTTTACTAAACCCCTCACAATACATACTCAGTTACTTAAAGAAGTCAGCCAAAGGAATAGTCCTGCATAAGTTGCTAGTTAGCAAAAACAAATACCTGGGGGAAAAACATTTCTTTGTATACTAAGACACATATTGACAGAACACTATAACTGTAAGCACAGGTAGAAAACTGCCTATCTGTCACTGAAAAATAACTAATTGTACATAAAATACAGAGGTCACAAAAAAATCCCAGTCTGTGTGATTTTATTAAAAATCTTGACATTTTAATCATTTAACTGATTAAACCTATTGTCAGAACACCAAAATCTAGCAACATTTATTGTAGTTTAAAAAAAAAAAAAAAAAAACTTTTGCTTTTTAACCTACAGTGAAGATGCCAGACAGCCTAAAACACTATTTTGTATACAGCAGACACTCACAGAAATTCAAAAGTCCTTGATTTTAGTAGTAGCTTCCACTGCTGGGCTTTTGTTTGCTTTGCCTCTCAAAATGCAGCAGCTAAATTATTTCTCAGGTTCTGTTCAGCTTTAAAATTCTATAGTTCTATTAAATATTCTGAGTCACCTAAGAGACAAGGGCAGGAGAAGCCAGAGCTCTCAATGCTGTTCAACAGGAGAAGCAACTCTCGCTCATGTCCAAGAAATGACCAGTACACATCCTCTTCAGTAGGAAAACAAAGATTCTAGAAGGTTTAAAGTCTTAACACGATGAGGATAAATGGGTCCTGAAATCATTACAGAGATTACATTACAGAGAATTACGGAAATATTTTAAAAAGTAAATCCTAGAATGGTTTCATATTCAGAATCTGCTTTTTTTAGAACAAATCTTGAGTATTCTTCTGGGACTGAGAATGGCATTACAGATTATGGGAACTTTTAAATATTTTCCCCATCATGCTTAGTTGAAAAATTACTTCATCAAAGTTCTTCATATAAATAAAAGAATGAAGCTGTGAGGTCAATTCGATTATAGGTTTAGTCTACTCTCTGGCTGCGTCAGAAATAGAAAAAGAGTTAAAAAAGGGATGAAAATAGGAAAACCACCTCAGCTTTGGGATCAGAAAACCTGGGTCTGAGTTCGGTCTCTACTGCTCAACAGCTGCTGACATTTGGAAATGTGCTTCCTGTCAATGAGCCCAGATTCTTTATGTGCAAAATAGGGATAAACATCTCTACTTCACTGAGTTTTCACTGAGATAAACTGAGAAAAGGCATATAAGTATGCTCCAAAACCAATGAAGAACTACACACATTACCTATTAGCAAGAAGGAACTAAATGGGACAGATGGGAACGAAAACTGTAATCCTCTTTTCAGTTGGGCTGAATTCTAACCAACCCTGGATAGAAAAATTGTATCAGGACAAAAATAATTTACAAAAAAGGAAAACAAGCCAGAAGCAGATAGGAAGTTTAGGTTTCAAAAAACACATCTCAGAAAGATACTCACATTCTGCCAAACTTCCCATAAAAGGTATCCCTATTCCATCTTTGGAGTAACTGAGGAATTGAAGAGAAGAGTATTAGTGTAAATTACAAATGCGCAAAGATGGCTCATAATCAAAGCAAGCATAATTTTGGCAAACTAATTAGGATTAATTAGATGTAATGGTGAACACAGCTTTAGCGGTTTCGAGTTACCTGGAGAAATGAATATAATTGGCTAAAGCTGAGCTGGCTTGTAGCAGCAGCGCCGTTGTCAGAACCTTTAGGATCACGTGCATGGGCCCTCCTTTCTTGATAGCCTGCCATAATGACTGAGCATAAATGCAAGCAAGCACAAAGTACACCAGGACTAAGAGGAAAAAGAACTCATGTAACCCTGTGAAGAGAGAAAGGAGTTTCCTTCAGTACAACAAAGCCAGTCGTAGTGTGGGTTTGCTTTCAAATCATCCTTCAATATATTTCTAGAACTTGCTTTTTTAATTGGAGTCAGAGCATTCACTTTTGCATGGAAAAAAAGGGAAATTGTTAAAATGTAAATAATTTCCTACTTTGGGATAAAGATTTAAATGTAAGACGGCAGATTAAACTAAAGTAGGTAAAATCAATCTATAAAAAAGCATCGTGGTCAGGGGATAAGCCCGAAGACTAACCATAAGAGCACAGTTTTGTTAGAAAACAGTAAATTAAAACAAGGATTTTGGCATTCAGTTAGACATACTTTTTACCCCCAAAGTGGATTACTTTAGCATGAAATTTAGGAACAGATTTCATCAACAATAGTTTAATACACTCTGACAATGGTTCTCAAAGTATGATCCCTGGGCCAGCAGCATCAGTTGGGAACTTGTTAGAAATAGAAATGCACATTTTTGGGCCTTATCACAGCTCTACTATATCAAAAATTCTGGGAGAGGGGAGCAGTAAGCTATGTTTTAATAAGCCCATCAGGTGACTGATGCAAAAACACAGCTCTGGAATGTACCATGACATTTCCAGTTGGACAAAGTTTCCAAATACCTGTTATGACGAGAGTCCCCTTCTGAAGTAAACTGTCTTCAGCTCTTTCAAAGAGGAAATCCTATGGAGACCATGAGACTCCACTCCGCAGCTGACTACGACTGTAATACCTGACCAAATGGCCACCAATCTGAAGACTAGCCGCTGGCCACCAGACTAATGTAGTTCTCAAAAGTAAGTCAGGCTAATCATATTCTCTCAGGAAATGAAACCACAAAACATGGAAAGAATCAGGCAACAGAAACTGAAGTTGAAAGGAGCTGATGCTGAGACAGACCAAAGACAGCAGATCAGGCCACAGTGACATAAATATTTTGAGTAAGCCGAAATTTTGAATAAGCAAAGGGAGCTGGCTGATAAAGACAAGAACAAAGTAAACGAGCAGACTTTATACTAAAAACAGTGCCAGTCGTTAAGCAGCCTCTAGTTTCTACTAACAGCTTGCCAGTACAGTCTTCATGCACCCACAAGATAAACACCCCCTTTTTCTGCATTACCTGGAATCTTTTGACTGTGTCTTCATTTTTCAGAAATTTCTGAAAATTTTTATCATAAACTAGAGGGCTAGCTTTGAGTTGAACAGCTTACTCACATTGACTTGGTTACATAGAGAGCTAGTCCCTAATACTAAGATTTTATACTGTATCTAAGTAACTCCGGAGAACAGCGTGGGCGGCTGTGGGTGAGCAGTCTGAACAGCGATCACTTCCATCCTATCATGAGCGCTGAATCCGCTCCAGCTTCCCTTTTGAGGTAAACTCCAATCAACAGGCAGAGAAGGGGGTATTAATTTTGAAAAAGCAATCCAGAAAACGCATATAGTAGGAAAAACAGTCAATAAACTATTCAATCTCAAATCATGTTTTTGGAATGGTTAGGAGGAAAAAGAGAGAGAGAGAGAGTGTGTGTGTAGTATTTCAGCCACTGGGTGTCTCTCCTGCTCTGCGTATATAAATGTTGCTAGGTACTCCTCTCATTCAGGTAAAAAAGCATGTTTAGTACTTCAGGAAGAGAAGATCAAATAACTGAAAAGGCATAATTTCTTTTTAAACTCCTTACATAGAAAGTATTCCAGCTTTAGAAATAATGGGACAATAAGCCCGGGATTGTTATAGTAATGGAACAAGACAGAAAATATGCTAACCGTATTATCACTGTGGGTCAGTAAAATTCTTTATGTTGTCCTGTCTTTTGAATCTCGGTTTTTGTTTTTCCTTCTTAGTATAAAGAATTAAATATGGTGTTCTTTTGTTTTACTTACTTATAATACTTTACAGAGTATCCATTACCAGATAAAGTTTCAGACTCCACCAGGTTACAAATCCACGACAAAAAGAAAATCCTCAGACTATTTACTGAGTAATCAGAATAACAGGGGAGGAAGGTACATGTGAAAAGAAGACATATGTCAGTAGCACAAAATAGGATTATTCAATATTAAATGTACCTTCCAGAAAAGCTAACATTATAAGCAAGGAATTATTTCATTCAGATGATATACTGAATAACTTGAACTAGTGGCAGGACCATATTCTTTCATGACTCGTACCTTGGCCCTGTCCACAAGACAGTCTAAATATCAAATGCTGATTTTGCATGCACTGTTCTCTTAAATAAATCCCTTCTAGAAAAAAGAAGTCTGTTTTTTTTCTCTTCAGTGATCAACTTTACCTTTATTCTGTCACCATCCTTCGCAAGAGAGCAATCTATATTTGTTCACTATGAAATTAAATTCTAATTTTAAGACAGGCGGGTACAAAGTATTAAATCTCATCTACACTAAAGAAAAATACTGTCAAATGAGCAAGCAACATGTGGCAAACATGTATGTTAAGGAAATGTGTAGATTTTAAGGACAGCTTAATGGGACGAAGCACTGGCAAAATTCAGCAGGAAGAAAACTTACAGAACGCTTCAAAAAACTCAGCTCCAGCTACGTGATGGGAGATGGGAGGAAAGGGGGTAAGAAAAGGGGAGAGTCACTGGGTGACTGCAGCGCTGGAACACTCCTGCCTACCCCAAGGTCCACACCACCTGCAAGGGTTTCAAGATATATCCTGATTAGCCTCCACTGATCACAGAAATTCCAACACCCCTGCCAGTAAAAGGTGAGCCTAACCTTTTACTTTGACATGTTAGTCTACCCTTATCCTTCTTCTGACACCTTCGCTTCCATTTCTCTTAAGATGTTGCAGAGCAAGGACACATGACCCAGCTCTGGCCAGTGAAATCTGATGAGGGAGCTTCTGAGAAAGGTTTCCTTGCTCTCAAAAAAGAGATACTGCATTTTGTCATTACCTAGATGTGATGCCCACAAAGTGAACTGCAGTTACCTTAGAACACAGGGGCGCTAGCCTAAGGACAAAGCTGACGGTCTGAATATGGGAGGGTACAGAGACGCTGAATTAACCCCTGTGAAGAAGCCTCAGAAATTCTTGTTATGTAAGATAATCTCCTTAATGTCTATCCCACTTGCATGAGAGTTTTCCATTACTTGAAATCAAAAGCATTCCAACATGTTACCAGAGCTAATATCTGGAATCTTAGAAACAGTGAGACAGCAGATGTGACAGAGAATAATATCACAATATTATTCTGATGAAAACCAGCCTACTTTAGACGATAAAGCTTTAACTCTTGGGATCTGAGTACTTCTTCTGGTCTCTAACAAGAGCACAAATATTGTCAATGAAGATTCTCATTTTTTTAAGATGCAGTTTTACTTTATTCTACCTTAAAACGTAATATTCCTATGTAGTATATCTTGTTAAGTGGCATTATCCTTGCCTTAGTGTTTTTCTTTTAAACATAGGCCAATCTGTAAAACAGGAGATTAACCAAAAGCCTGATGGATACAAAATAAAGAAAACAAATTATAAAGTCTAACTGGAATAACATGTAACATTAATTGCAGCTATCCGCACCAGGTCATTCTAATTCAAACTCCTTAGACATACGGCTTAATAGTCAATTCTCAGTAAAAACCACAGCAAATCAATCTTCCCTACTCAGGGCAGAAAATTAGACAAACGAGCAAAAGTTTCTAAAATGAACTAACTGGGGATTATCCCCTGGAAAGAAATTCCATACCTGAGGCTACAGAATAGGAAGAATCCCTCTCAAGGCTCTGCTGTAAAACCAATACAATACCAAAACAATGTGGGATATGGACTTCTATTTTTTTTAACTTTTTAAAAAGATTTTATTCATTTATTTTGAGAGAGAGTGAGAGGGAGCACAAGAGAGGGGAAAGGGCAGAGGGAGGAGAAGCAGACTCCCTGCTGAGCAGGGAGCCCGATGTGGGACTTGATCCCAGAATCCTGAGATCACGACCTTAGCCAAAGGCAGACGCTCAACCAACTGAGCCACCCACGCACCTGGGATATGGACTTTTAGATCACCGGTTCTGCACATTAGAATCAACTTGGAGCTTTGACAAACCACAGATGCCTGGCTTTCACTCCAAAAGCAAATCTATCTGAGTCTCAGGGGATGGACATTTGTATTCTTTTTAAGCTCTCCAGATGCACAGTGATGGGCTGAGGACCACTGATTTAGACTTTGATGTAGAGCTAATCATATTTTAAGGGTTTTAGGCACCTTAATCAATAAAATCATGTGATCCCTAGGAATTAAGCCAGCCCTATAACAACTTTGAATACTTCTGAGAATGTCTGGTACTTGTTAATGATCAAACCCCACAGATTAGCCTTGCACAGAATCATGCTTAATGAAAATACATACTGTAGTGAGGTTTTTGCCCCTCATTTAAATATTGTTGATGACATGACCAACGTAACACTCTCCATTCTAGTATAAGAGATTTTAAACATAAACATAAGCATCAAATCAAAATCAGTCTTGGAGAAGGTACGTCAGAAAGAGTCCGGGGAGCTGAATTAGAATGGTTCGTGTGAACCCTAAAGAAAAAGCTGGCCATAATTCAGAATGCCGGAAAAACACTGGAAGATGTGGGCAAGGTTCAGGGTGAGCCTGGGCGAGTATGGCTGACATTCAGTGGCCCAAAGGGGGCAGGGGCCACAAATCTGATCACTCTATGGCCTACAGTCAATGTTCAGATGTCTAATCGAGAATGAGGAAAGAGACCAAAAATGGGAGCCTGGATAAGGATCTAGTAGAGTCTCGTGGATCCACACAATAAATAAAACGACCTCTTAAGCTACAGGCAAATTGCCAGGAAGGACAGAGGGGAAAGGGCTTTTGGATCGACTACACTACAGGCTGTAGTGTTTGCACATACAGTGAATGCAGCAGACTGTTACTTCCTGCTGAGCCTTTACTAGTCCTAAAAATAACGGTCATATGAAATATTAAAGACTTCGGGTTAAAAGGGACTTTACAAGCAATTTAGTCCACCTGTCCATCCAATGCTATCAGTAGACCTGGTTTTCATCAATGCCTTTCCAAAATACAGAAAATAAATGTCAACATCTTTTATAAAGATAAAAAAAATAGGGCACCTGGGTGGCTCAGTTGGTTAAGCATCTGACTCTTGATTTAGCTCAGGTCATGATTGCAGAGTCATGAGATCGAGCCTTGAGCAGGGCTCTGTGCTGGGGGCTTGGGGCCTGCTTGGGATTCTCCCTCTGTCTCTCTCTCTCCCTCCCTCTCCCACCCTTCTCTAAAAAGTAATAATAATAATAAATAAATAAAGATAAAAGAAATAGTAGGACGGAATTGACTTCCAATAATGATCCATACTGATCCAAATTACTATTAAGTAAAATTTAACCTTTAAGTTCATTTGCATTCAAAAATAACTTGAGTAGCCAACCCTTCTGTCATTTCCTTCACAGGAAGAACTTTTAAATTTAACTATTTAAAAACGTTTGGCTCTCCATTCTGTCACTATGTAAATATTTTTTTCACACTAAAAGATATTTAAAAAATTTATCTCTTCATATGTTAAGTCACTGGTGACCTACTGTCTACAACACATGTTCCTTGAGTTACATTTCCAGCTGTGGCAATTTACACTTTGAACTAAACAATCAGTTTCATCTAATGTAGCCTTAATTGCTTTCTACCTGCACCCACTCACCCTGATGGCCAATGAGATTTAATGGGATTGAATTTCTCTCTAAGCAGACTGATTCTTCCAAATGGATAATGAACTCATTAAGAGTAAACTCCTAATCCTCTTTTTTTTTTTTCTTTTTTTTATTTTTAAAGATTTTTATTTATTTATTTGACAGAGATAGAGACAGCCAGTGAGAGAGGGAACACAAGCAGGGGGAGTGGGAGAGGAAGAAGCAGGCTCATAGCGGAGGAGCCTGATGTGGGGCTCGATCCCACAACGCCGGGATCACGCCCTGAGCCGAAGGCAGACGCTTAACCGCTGTGCCACCCAGGCGCCCCCTAATCCTCTTCTTTGATAGACATCCTACAATATTAGTCTTCATTCTGACATGTTAATTTACAAATCTGCTATAATACTGTATAGCATGTTTATCATTAATCATAAGAAGTCGTTCATTTCTGTCTGGGCTAGGAATCTTACCTCTGTAGGGCAATACACAGTCAACATACAATTTTGATGAAATATTTCATGGTAGTAAATCGGATTTTGGAAGACATTATAAACTTTGATCATTCCTAAAATGGCTGCAAGCTCCCAAGAAGACAGTCCCTAATCTCTTTAAACAATTTGGTGAAAGGACAGCCATATAAAATAGTGCAACTTCCATCTCATTTAAAAATTGATTTTCTAATTTAGATTGCTCAATTCATTAGCATTTTTCTGTTTATAAAAATAATGCTAGGTTATCATAAAAACAACAAAAGGGTTTAGAAAGCATAGAGAAAACTAAAAATCCAAAATTCTACTATCCAAAATATAAAAACAATCTACTAATATTTTTTTACTTCTTTCAGCTTAATTCTCTGTATTTTTTGACATACTTGAAATCATAAAATAAAAAATTTAGTGTTCTCCTCTTCTAAGTTAACAGTATGGCTATTAAAATGCTATAAGAGGGTTCACTTATCATCTGCCTACAGTTGGACACTTAAGTTGTTTTAAATTTTTAATATTCAAAAAACATAACATGAAGGTATTTGTCCATAAGTTTTTTTCTATATTTAGGACATATACTTAAGTATATATTCTTACCAGATTCTCCAGCACTAAAATGATCAAATGGATTCCCTTCGGCATCCGGGTTTAGTAACATCATTTCAAATGGGATATCTTCTGCTTGAGAATTCTCATTGTCATCTTTGCATGTATACTTGTCTGCATAAAACACGTGCCATGTTTGTGGATATGGAATCTGGGACACGGTCAGATTATGTTCAGTCTGATTCATGGTCACTTTAAAGAGAAAGAAAATAGCACTTTCAAAGCAGAGCTCTCAAATGTATTCATTGTTTCAATTATCTAATGAACTCAGTTAGAATTCTTTTGTTTTGTTCTTACTACCTTGAAAATCGAAGCCCTGGTGTAGTACCAGAATAAGGTCTGCAAATCATAAGGCAGATAAAATAATGTATCCTCACCAAAGGAGTCCCTATAAAAGTACTGTGAAACACCACAGATGAGTAGAATGGTTTCAATGATATTTTCACTCTGAATTTCCAATATTTCAAAGTTTTCAAGTGGATTTACAGTAACACTAAGAATTTTTTATTGTGGTAAAATATACATAAACACAAAAGTTACCATTTTAACCATTTTGAAGTGTACAGTTCAGTGGCATTAAGTACATTCACAACACTGTGTAACAACTGCAGTGACATTTTTGAAAATTATATTTGAGTTAAATTTAAAATGGAGCACTCAACTCACAGACTCATTACATCTAAAAACTATGACCCACAAATACCTTCAAAAGATTTTCCAAAATCTTTTTCTCGTTGATTATTCTTTCAAAAGGTACTGAAAGGGGAAAAGTAGAAATTACTGGAATATATGAGTTGTTCTCCAGGGTCAGGTCTTTATGGTGGGGGAATGGGGAGGCTCATGAATGCTGGCATCACACAGGTCTGTGTTTGAATCCTGACTCCAATACTTCCTTACCTTCTGTGTGACCTTGGGCAAGTTATATAAGTAACGACACTTTCTTCATCTATAAAATGAAGCTAATACAGCAAAGAGCTGATGGAAGGACTAAGTTATATGAGTCACTTACCATGATACCTGTCCTACAGTAATTGCTGAATAAAGGTTAATTCTCTTTTTCCTTTCTTTAAAACAGGCAGTTACACTAATAAATGTTTCTCAATCCAGGGTAATCCTGGCTCCCGTCCAGTGCATTTGCAATGTATAGGGACAAGCTCTGGTGTCACAATAGTTGAGAAGGTCCTCGGAGGGAGGCTGTGCTAAGCTTCATGCAATCCAAGGTAAAGTTTCATACAATAAAGACCTGTTCTGCCCAAAATGCCAATAGCACCTCCTTTGAGAAACACTTAATGATGTATCTAAGATGCCTTCCAAACCTGAAAGTATGATTCTGACTTAAGAGGCACTCACTAACAATACCATGAAGCTGTAGGACAGTAGTGCCTCAAACGCTACGTATAATAAAAAGAGTAGAAGAGTTAGAAGAGTAAGTCTGGGTGCTGTCACGTAATAACCTTGCGACTCAGCAAATAAATTGCTTAACCTCTCAGAATGTGTTTCCTCGGCAGTCAAATTAAGATACCTGACCTAACTCAGAGCTCTTGTGAGGAGCAAATGAGACAGCATATGAAAATTCTACGTAAAGAGGCTGATTCTATACAAAGTAGAGTATTCTTAAAATATAAGATTATGATGGGCCCAATTCCCAACTCTAGATTGCCCCCACAGCATGCCAGCTAGTCTTGATCTTTTTCTCAATTGAAGAAAAAATGCTTTCTAATAAACTAAAAGACACTTCCTGAGATAAACATGGGGATTTACACGGGGGCATTATGAACTTACTCATTTTCTTAGGTGTCATGATGGTATTTTGTTGTTATGGAGAAGTGCTCATGACACCCACAGCCTATTTTCATATGCCTTGATTAAAAACAAAAATCACACACATACAAATATAAAGCAAATGTAACAAAATATTAACAATTATTTAATCTAAGCAAAGGATATACCGATGTTAGTTGTACTACCACGTTCGACTTATCTGTATGATTGAAAACTTTCCAAATAAAATGTTAAAAAATGCTATTTACAAGTTGCCTTTATAAATGAGATACAGATTTATCTAGTCGGGATTCAAATTTTGAGGACTTAGACTTTACAACTGGGAATTTAATTAACAGTGGTTAAAGCAGACAAGATGATTTTATTAACCATGCCACAGCACTGTTTTTTTGGGCTGTATTAATTTAGCTGACATTTATACTATTGTTTTTGGTTTGTTTACTTTTTTACTGTACATAGCTTCTTGAAAAATGTAGCAAAGACTCTAGTTTTTGTTAAATATTTGAAGACCTTTAATAAAAATTCAATATATGATCAATAGTGGCTCAGAAATTAGGCTTTTGAAATGTGCAGCTTACAATTACATAATCTGGACCTTATAATATAAAGGTTCTGATATGTTGCCATTTTATCACTTGCACTTTTTTCTTAGATAAAACAACATAAAAATTAACCATTATATTTTTTACCAATATACTTTTCAATGTTTCATTTTCAATTATGCAGATTTACATAAAATAAAAACAAAAGTGTGCTTCAAAAAGTGATATTTGCCTTCAGTTTTTGTCTTGTGGCCTTTTTTTAGCAAGCCTGGGAAACAAGCATCTTGACAAAACTGTATGTTCATTGTTTTTGAGACAAAAGAGTTACCACACAGCATGCATATTCCATGCTGATGTAATTAGTATTTCACATATTAACAAAACTTGAATTGCACAGAATGGTGTCACATGGCTAGCTGCCCCATCATGTTATAAAAGAAAATGCACAGAATAATAAAATGCTAACACCTTTAAATAATTCATAAAATACACCAAATGTAAAAAAGGAAATATTGTGCAAATGACATAAAAAGACAATACTGAAAATGTTTCGTAAGCAAAATATTTAGCTCTTGTAACCTGAACCTCCCTGTCAATTCTTTTACATAAAGCCATAATTTTCAGTGCTTTTAAAATGTCTCATTTGCTTGCTTTAAAAACCTACAAAATAGTTTTTATCATTTTTTTAAAAATCTGATGTTTTATGACTTTACTGAAAGAGGAAAGAGGAAGAATGAAAAATAATTTCTCAAACATTAATTTGGGGGAATGTATACTCACAAGCAACATTTGATACTACAGAATTTTCCAAATCTGCTAGTCTTTCATAGTTCACGGCAGCAGTAAGGTTTTACATAGGAGTTTGGCATAGTTAATGAACTCATTATCAAGTAGGTGAAAGGCAATTAATTCTTAAAAGTCTCATTAATGGCCAGGAAATGAGAATTATTTCTACAAGAAATTATTTAAAAATATGTGGTACTACTACATTGTCATGAATTTAAGGATATGCTTTTTGTTTCAATGCACCAAAGCTCCTGAATAATAACATACTATAAATATGACAACTAATGTGTAAAAGTTAGAGAATATAGCTTTTATTAAGACTTGGCTTTTGTTGCTGGGAAAAGAGTTGATGAAATTTGCAGAAAGCAATATATAAATATATATATATATATATACATATATGTATATATATATATCTCACTAGTATCTAATTTATTTCAGGTCCCATAATTTAACAAAACAATCTTCATTCCTCACAAATTTCTATTTCCAGAGATCTTCCATTCCAATAATTCCAAAGAATACCTTTGCACTCAACAGAAGAACAGAGAAGGAAAAATAGTCTAAGAAACAACTGCAAGAGATTTTGGAAGTTATAGACCTATATATATGGATCTCCATCCTCAAGAGTTATAATTAAAATCGTAGCAGTTTAGGACTTTCAGGAACCTTAATGAAAACTTACCCAACTTTCTGGTTGTACAAATACGTAAAGTGAAGAAAACAGGCAGTGATTCTCAGTTTAGCAGTCTATCCACTGTACCATATCTCGCTGCACATATAAGGTCTGTGACTGAAAGTATATGACTGATACAAAAATTGTTTCTGCAAGTGTATATAGTGTATGGTATAACATTAACCAGGTAATATAAAAAACTAAATCAATTCCTATACCTCAAAGCTTTAAATTGCCTGCTAAGTTTTTACTGGAAGAAAAAGACCAAATACAAAGTGATCAACCTACCAACCAAATACGAAAGGTGCCGAATACAAAGCAATCAACCTAGCAACCAAAAAAACCCCTCAATCTCTTCCACAAATGATGTTGGGAAAACTGGACAGCTACATCCAAAAGAATGAAACTGGACCACTCTCTTACGCCATACACAAAAATAAACTCAAAATGGATTAAAGACCTAAATGTGAGACCCAAAACCATAAAAATCCTTGAAGAGAGCACAGGCACTAATTTTTCTGACCTCAGCTGTAGCAACATTTTTCTAGATATGTCTCCTGAGTCAAGGGAAATAAAATCAAAAATAAATTATTGAGACTACATTAAAATAAAAAGTTTCTGCACAGTGAAGGAAGCAATCAACAAAACAAAAAGACAACATGGGAGAAGATACTTACAAATGAGGGTTAGTATTCAAAATATACAAAGAACTTATACAACTGAACACCAAAAAACCACAAATAATCCATTAAAAAATGGGCAGAAGACATGAACAGACATTTCTCCAAAGAAGACATACAGATGGCCAACAGACACATCAAAAGATGCTCAACATTACGTATCATCAGGGGAATGCAAATCAGAACCACAATGAGATACCACCTCACACCTGTCAGAATGGTTAAAATCAAAAACACAAGAAATAACAACTACTGGTGAGGATGTGGAGTAAAAGGAACCCTCATGCACTGTTGGTGGGAATGCAAACTGGTGCAGCCACTGTGCAAACCAGTATGCAGGTTCCTCAAAAAATTAAAAATAGAAATACCATATGATCCAGTAATTCCACTACTGTGTATTTACCCAAAGAATACAAAAACATTAATTCGAAAAGATATACACACCCCTATGTTTATTGAAGCATTGTTTACAATAGCCAAAACATGGAAGCGGCCCAAGTGTCCACTGATAGATGAATGGATAAAGATACACACACACATACACTATGGAATAATAGTCATAAAAAAAATGAAATCTTCCATTTGCAAAAACATGGATGTATCTAGAAAGTATACTGCTAAGTGAAATAAGTCAGAGAAAGACAAATACCATATGATTTCATTAGTATGTGGAATTTTAGAAACAAAACAAACAAAGAAAAAAGAGACCAAAACAAAAACAAAAACAAAAACTGTTAACTATAGAGAATGAACTGATGTTTACCAGAGGGTAGATGGATGGAGGGATGGGTGGAAAAAAATGAAGGGGATTAAGAGAACATTTATCATGATGAGCAATGTACAGAGTTGTTTAATAACTATATTATATGCCTGAAACTAATATAACACTGTATTAACCATACTGGAATTAATTAAAAACAAAAACAAAAAACCCTTCAAGCCCTAAGCTTTATGACAATTCATCCTACAAACACTTAGTAAAAGCTTAACCAAGCACTTGGGTATTATAAATTTTCATTTTCATACTACCATGTAACTAACATTCATAGTACTTACCGCAATTGCAATTTCACATTTATTCACGTTGATGAGATTCATTTCTGTCACCCCCACTAACCTTAAGGACCAACAGAGTATATTTTGGTCCCTGATTTATTACAAGTGCCTTGCTTAGTACATGAAACAATGGAAGTGAATGAGTGAAAGAGTAGACCAAAAGAGCCCTGCTGCTCTGACTGATTTTAGAATAAATATGTAAGATGTAAGTGGTAACTCTAATATGTGCTATGGAAGAAAACAAGCTATAAAAACTCAAGTGTCAACTTAGCGTAGGGAGGGGCCAAAGAGGGACGGAAGAACAAACAGAGAAAAAGTCTGTGCAAAGGCCCAGGATAGCGCTGAAATAGAACAAGCCTACGAATAAAATGAGGCAAAAGGGGACAATGCTGTGAGATGGAACTGGGGAGAAAACAACTGCTAGACCATGATGGCTTTGCTGATCAGGTTAAGAAGACCTGTCTTTGTCCTAAGAGCAGAAGAAAATGACTGGAGTATTTCTGGGTGTGGTGAGGAAGTGAATATGACATGATCAAATCTGCTGTTCAGAAAGATCACTCTGGTTACGGGGGCACCAGCACAGCTGCAGCAGCCAGAGAAGAGACTGCTGCAACAGGCAGAAGATTACGACAGCCTGGTGGAGGCAGAGACGCAGAAAAATAGATGAATTCCAGAGATATTTAGAAGTCACTTACTGACAGATTGGAAGGGGATAGAGAGGTCAAAGAAGGCGTGTCGGAAGACTCCCTGGGTTCTAGCTTGTTTAACTGGACAGGTGGTGCCAACTCCTGAAACAGGGAACACCAGAAGAAGAAGAGGACCAGGTCTGAATGGGTAAGATGATGAACTGGTTTTGGAAATTATAAGAAGTGGGAATGGAAGGCTAGAACTTTTGTCCATATGTGGAACATTCAGATGACCAAATTGGTATAGGAAGAAAAAAACTGATAATGAGCATTTGCACAAATTTCCCAGGTAAGTTCTGAAAATCAGGGGAGAGGTAAAATAAATTTATGTAACTGTCTCTTTGATATCTGAATCTAGTTATTCAAGACTTCTTCAGCACACTGTCAATGTCATCTCATTAATCTAGATAAGAGATCCCCACAAGAAGTGGCAAGGATTGGGGGGGCTTCTACTCTTTTTTTAAATGATGTATTTATTTATTTGAGAGAGAGAAAGAGACCATGAGGCAGCGGGGGCGGGGCGGGAGAGGGAGAGAGAATCTCAAGCAGACTCCGTGCTGAATGCAGAGCCCAACATGAGGCTTGCTCTTGCAACACTGAGATCATGACCTGAGCTGAAATTAAGAGTCTGATGCTCAACCAACTGAGCACCTAGGCACCCCTGGGGGCTTCTATTCTTATCCCTATTCTAGCTAGCTGCCTTATAAGGGACCCAGAGAGCTGCTGCAACTAGGGAGATTAAAAGCTCAGAAAATGGCAATGTTTTATTTTACTAGATTAAAAGAAGATTCAGACTCACTGATATGCAGAACACAGTAGGGGAAATATAGGGGGGGAAGAGAGGAGAGGGATAATTCCTACTTTTTCTCATGGATGCTTCACATTCCTAGTATCTCCTACAACCAATTAACTTCCAAGGCGTAAAATGGGTAGCATGGTATATGCCCTTCATTTCTACAGAAATTAAAAAGTTTCACTAATTCTGGATAGTGGACCCTAATATTTGGGATAGTGTTGATGAGAATGGAAGGGTTCAAGGATACAGGCAACTAAGATAATAGAAGTAGAGCTTCTCCAGGGGCAAATCTATAATTTTACAAATGATGTGGTGCTGGTACATCCTAAAATGATGTACTTTGTCACCATATGACTAGGTCCCATGTTCCAATAACATGTTGCAAAACTGCGTCACTTGGGCTAAATCATACAATTAACTGAGATAATACATATTTAGTGATTAGCTCAGTGCTAACAGATAATAAGCATTCAATAAATGCTATTATTCACTCCACGCTGCCACTGGGCCAAAATATATCCGCCATATTGGTCTTAATCAGATGACTTTTAAGAAGTACAAATGAACAAAGCATGCCTTTATACATTATCTGGGTATTTTTCAAAAATCTTTAACAATAAGGGGAGGGGAAAGGCATTCTATCCTTTGATCAAGGAAAACTTCAGTTTAAAATGTACTAGAGAAAATGTCACCACAGTGTGATGTGTCATGAAACATCTTGGTATGAAAACAAAGATTTCAACATTCAGAAGGAAAAAAAACATATCTAATGATCAAAGAAAAAAAGATATACTCACTTGTCAACTGAGCTTTGGATAATTTTTCACCACAACTATAACCAGGACTGCTTTCCTGTAGCTTTAGCCATTCCTGGGCTTGGAACAAGTAGAGTTTAGCTTCTTTTCCAACAGCTACTGCTATGTTGTTGATTCTCACACACAGAAGAGCATGGTCACCTTGACATTAAAACAAAAATTATTAAATAGTTTGGTCTTGTTTGGAACTGACATGATAAGACAATTCAACACCTCTATTTATCAAAATAGGAATTTAAAGAGCATAGTTTTTCTTTCTTCTTTTTTGGTTTTATTTTTTAATTTTTTAAATTTAAATTCAATTAATTAACATAGAGTGTATTATTAGCTTCAGACACAGAGTTCAGCGACTCATCAGTCTTACAGAATACCCAAGAACACAGTTTTTCTTAAATCTCACTTAACTAGGTAGATCACATTGGAATGAACATTCCATACAGGTGCAAGTCAAGAGACTATTCATATTAGTTATCCAAATTAATGTGTGGTGTCTCCTTACACTTCCAATGAAGAGTGATGCCATTTCACTGAAAAAATAACAACATCTGCTATATCTGAACATTCACTACAACAGGACTTTTGCCTCATTTTACAACCACTCCACATCTTTATTACTTGTTCATAAACTACAGAAGTTTCCCACCAAAGTTTCTCTTGTTTTCTAATATAACATGTGTGTTAATATTATACTTTTAATGGAAAAAATAGGCATAGCTAACAGCAAGAAAGCTTAAACAAATTAGTTTGGGGGTAGACATTTTGCACCTGATAAAAAATTTGACATCTGTGACTTTTACAAAGGTACTTGCAGAACAAGAGATGTTGTGAGACTTAGAATGAGCCTGGTTGCACACCCTGAGTACGTTTAAGGCCTTAAACAGAAATGGCAAAAAAAGCAGTTGCCTCTAGGCAAAGGAACTCTGGGTGAGGAGAAGTAAAGCAGGAGACTGTTTTCATTTTTCATTTTAAGATCTCTTTTCCTGTGATGTTGTCACATTTGTTATCATAATAATCACTCTGATTAAACATTTTAAATAAATTTTAATGTACAGTATGTATCAAGGAATGTCCAAGTCTCCTACATAAACTGATTACATGATAAATTATCCAAAATTTTAGAAGTGACTTGAAGGTTTAACATCTTAAATTGCACTGAGTTAATTATTTCAGTATAATTTAGTATTATTTTACTGAATTCAAATTCATTAAGACTGACAATAAAAAATATATACACACACATAGAAAGAGCGTGTATGTGTCTTAATATACTTGGAACACTCAATTCCTCAGTCTTCCTTGAGATATCTGGATTTCCTACCTATGTCTCTCCTGTTTACCAAGTAATCATGAAATATCTGGGTTGTCTAAGTCCCTCTGCTAGTGATAACCCATGTCATAGCTTCTATATACCCCAGATTTTCCAGCACTGTCCAGGTTGTGCCATTTATTCTAATGTCTTTGCTGTCACTGTAAATATTCAAAGTACAGTTATAGCCAGCTGATTAAAAAAAACTAAAAATGTAACCTAAAAAATAATAATAAAGTGTTTCTAAAGTTTCTTCTTCACCCAAGGTCTGTGCCATACTGGATTTTGGAAAACTGGGTTGCATTCCTTTTCTCAACTATTTTAAACACTTTGATTGAAAAAAAAAATTCAGGTTCCCCTCCCTTTACACCACCAATTCTGTAATTTTGCAACAGTTTAAATTCCTTTCCTACACCAAAATAGCTTTTGTTTCTATTATCTTCTTAAGAATCCTCTCTGGGGCAACAGTCTGACGTTGCGTCTTTTAATGCTAAAAACTGTATTAATCAAGGATACCAACCTCGTCGAGGCAAATCATTATTTAAAATACAATACTAGTCAAATAGAGTACCAAAAGTATGTACCAAGAAAATCACTTAAATTTTGAGAGTGGAAATAAAGCAAAAATTAGAATGAACTGCAAATTCATTCATTGAAGATTTATTGATTTTTGAGGGAGACCAGGGAGGAAGAATCAAATGCAGTTCTCGTTTTAAAAGAGCCAGACAGGATACAAATGATGAAGCTTCCAGGACGCACTTAAATGCATTTCTGTCAAGTGAATTCTAGACCTCCTGGTCCATGGTAAATCTACTCCTTTCGTAGTGGAGTAACCAAACTGTCCTAGCAATTGTTACCACTAGAGTAACAGGTATTTTATTTGGTTTCCAAAACCTCTCTGCTTCAAGTGGGCTTTAGCAAATTATCTTAAAAACAAAGACTAATCTCAGTAAATCTAAGTTCTGGAGCTTAAATGCAGACTTAAGTACAGTGCCTTAGTGCATATAATCAGGCTGAGACAAGAGTGAGCAAACGATGCTCCCTTGAGGGAAGGATCTGGAAAGATGCAGCATAGGAAGTCCTCCGTACTTTCGTTCGTGCGGGGAGGGCGGGGGAAACGGTGTTTCAAGTGCAGAATACAACCACCAGTGGGGGAGGGTGCTGACCGGGGAGCGGGGAGCAGGAACAGCAGGGCTGGCGTTAATGCATCCCACGATTCCGGCAGCTGCAGTCGGGGGTGGGCTGCCGGCGACGCGGGAAGTCCAGGTGGGGCTGGGGGCAGTCCCCCGCGTCGCCGCCGCCGGCTCCAGGCCTCTGCAAGCGAGGTGGGGAGGCGCGCCCCGCGGGATGGGCCCACGCGCCTGCATCCCGCTCCCCGCCCCCGCACCTACCGTGGAACTCGAAGTGGCCGATGCTCTGGCCCTGAGCGTCTCGGGCCATGGAGCTGCTGAAGCTGCCCCGCAGGGTCTTACCCTGGCTGCCCGGCGGCCACCAGCAGCAGGTGAGGGCCACCGCCAGCAGCCGCAGGGCTCCCATCCCCCTTCCCTCTCGGCACCCACACCCCGGCCCTAACCGCCTGCGGCCGCCTTCCCCACGTCGGCAGCCGCGGGAGAGGGAGGAGGGAGCGGGACCGGCGTCCCGGACCCGCCCCCGGGAGACTGACAACCTATGTGGCAGGCCCCTCCGCCACGAGCCAAGTACACCCACCAATCAGAGGCTGAAATGGGCGGGACGTGCGGAGGCGCGCGTCCCATCACTCCCCAGCCTGCTGGCTAGTTCCCGCCTTTTTTATGGAGACTCAGAAGGGCGTCGCTTCAGGTTACGCAAAAAGCTTTGCCCTCCGTCGTTTCCGTGTGTGTGCCACTGCGCATGCGTGGGGTCGCCAGCCCGGCTCCGGAGGGCTTTCCCGGGGCGGGGCGCGGGGGGAGTGGTGGGATGTGGGATTCTGGAAGAACTGAGAAGCAGCGCAGGACGGCGCCGGTTCTGGTGAAGAAAGGAAGACTCCCTCAAAGCCAGAGGTGCCTATGCAACCTACTGGACGTTTCCGCTTTACTGTCTCAAAGACACGTAACTACATGTCCAAGTTTAACGCATGAATGCTCTTGGCGCGTCTAACCTATTTTAACCTCTTAGGTTCCCTGTCTTCTTGAATTATATCGTCAGACAGCTGGGAAGTATAGCTTACACCCGTACATCCAATCATCTCAATGAAACACGTCTATTAGCGCCTCTTCTGGGCGGCGATGGTAGGAAGCAGCTGCCACTCTTCACATCCAGGGCCATCATGGTATTATCTTACTTGGCCTGTGGAAGTAACCTGCCACCAGTCTCAATTTTCTTCAGTTGGCCACGCACAGCCCATCTCTATCCTAAAGCCACAGAAAGCTTTGGGAAACGAAATCTGACTGCATCACTTCCTTCAAAGGCTTTGGATCGCCTGTAGCACACAAGCCAAACTCTTTAGAATATAGCTTTTGAGTTTCTCACATTTCCATCTTGACTTTTTGGCTCCATCCTTACCGAACCACTGTCAGTTCGCTGAACGCTCCAAGTTCTCCTCTCTGAGCCTGTAGCACTTGCAGATCCATTGTATTTAAAAAGTGAGATAGGGGCGCCTGGGTGGCACAGCAGTTAAGCGTCTGCCTTCGGCTCAGGGCGTGATCCTGGCGTTATGGGATCGAGCCCCACATCAGGCTCCTCCACTATGAGCCTGCTTCTTCCTCTCCCACTCCCCCTGTGTTCCCTCTCTCGCTGGCTATCTCTATCTCTGTCAAATAAATAAATAAAATCTTAAAAAAAAATAAAAATAAAAAGTGAGATAATATTATTAGNCTGTGTTCCCTCTCTCGCTGGCTATCTCTATCTCTGTCAAATAAATAAATAAAATCTTAAAAAAAAAAAAATAAAAAGTGAGATAATATTAAATTGTATGCAGCTTTTCATTATTACGTATAAGCAATATATCAGTGAACATATTTGTGTTTTTCTGCAATTATATTATACATCATGGGATTTGGGGATCATAGGGTATGTGCATTTGAAATTTTCCTGTATGTTACCATTTTTTTTAAAGATGNTTATACATCATGGGATTTGGGGATCATAGGGTATGTGCATTTGAAATTTTCCTGTATGTTACCATTTTTTTTTAAAGATGTTATTTATTTATTTATTTATTTATTTATTTATTTATTTGACAGAGATAGAGACAGCCAGAGAGAGAGGGAACACAAGCAGGGGGAGTGGGAGAGGAAAAGCAGGCTCATAGCAGAAGAGCCTGATGTGGGGCTCAATCCCATAACGCCGGGATCACGCCCTGAGCCTAAGGCAGACTTAACCGCTGTGCCACCCAGGCGCCCCTGTATGTTACCATTTTGCTCCGAAAAAGGTTGTAATAAATGACATTAACACATATACTGGGTATTCTCTTTCTTTTTATACTTTGCCAACACATTATATGAAAAAAGAAAAAAAAACAAGATATTTATCCATTCAACATTAACTGATCCTTTATTCTGTGCCAGGTCTGGTCCCACGACCTTGGGATTATAGCAGGAAACAAAACAAAGCCCCTGCCCTCCCTGGCCCGTACCAATGAGTAGTTCAACATAAATGCTGATGACTATTTTAGAGAAAAAAGAAAGAAGGATAAGTGGTTCAGCAGGGCTAGGGTAGAGCTTGCTATTTTAATTGGGGTGGTCAAGGGTGACCTTCAATATGAGAACCGACGAAGTAAGGGTAAGAACCAGGCAGACATCTGGGGAAGGGGCATCCAGGCCTAAGGGAAGTAGCGCGCCTGGCAAATTCAAGGAGAAGCAAGGAGGGCAGGCAGGCTGAGGCAGAGCGAGCATGAGCAAGAATAGTAAGGGTGGGATCTAGGGAATATCTTTACCACGATTGCCAGCAACCTGCGTTGTCGGTAATAATACTAACAACAAAGCAAAAGGCATTTTCTTTNAGGCCTAAGGGAAGTAGCGCGCCTGGCAAATTCAAGGAGAAGCAAGGAGGGCAGGCAGGCTGAGGCAGAGTGAGCATGAGCAAGAATAGTAAGGGTGGGATCTAGGGAATATCTTTACCACGTTTGCCAGCAACCTGCGTTGTCGGTAATAATACTAACAACAAAGCAAAAGGCATTTTTTTTTAATGATTTTTTATTATATTATGTTAGTCACCATACAGTACATCCCCGGATTCCGATGTAAAGTTCGATGCTTCATTAGCTGCATATAACACCCAGTGCACCATGCAGTATGTGCCCTCCTTACTACCCATCACCGGTCTATCCCAATCCCCCGCCCCCTCCCCTCTGAGGCCCTCAATTTGTTTCTCATAGTCCATAGTCTCTCATGTTTCATTCCCCCTTCTGATTGCAAAAGGCATTTTCTGATTGCAACCTCCCATTTCCACACTTTGCAAGAGAGAACTCCCGGAGTTCTCAGCTCAACTGGTGAGTAATCTCTGGAGATCCTTTAGCAGTACAAGAATGAAAAAAAAGTAATCACTCATAATTCCGACTATCTGTGTATCCAAGTAAAACCTGATCTATAGTGGTGTCACTTGACACAAAACGTTCCAGACCCTACTTCTCAGATAGCCCAGTTACGCCTAACCAGTCAGGTTTGGGAAAGAGAGGAGCTGCGCCTGCGCAATAGCGCAGCACCGCCTGCCCACCCAAGGGCCCCGCCCAGCCTGCAAGTGGGCGGGGATAAGGCGGCCGGGCTCCGGAAGCGGCCGCAGCCTGCCCCACTGACGTGTCGGGGCCGCGAGACGCGTCGCGAAAAGTCGCGGTGGAACTTAACTGCGGGTATAGATCT
Source organism: Ailuropoda melanoleuca (assembly GCF_002007445.2). Taxonomy (NCBI): domain Eukaryota; kingdom Metazoa; phylum Chordata; class Mammalia; order Carnivora; family Ursidae; genus Ailuropoda; species Ailuropoda melanoleuca. Next base: position 125,497,091 of record NC_048224.1, on the reverse strand, counting down.
GGCGCTTTATGCTGCCAGACACTGCTGAGCTGGGAGATGTCGGCTGCAGGCCGGACGGAGCCCTTGGGTCCTCCCAGCAGCTTTGCGAAGCGGCTTCTGGTGACCGGGGGTGCTGGTTTCATGTAGGTAACGGCGACGCTGGCCGAGTAGTGGCTCCCCAAAACCCCCAACCTTTTCCTGCGCCTCTGCTTGCTCTTGGCATCTTGGAACCAGCTTGGGGGTTCTGATATGGGGAGGGTCTTAACGCACGAACAGGATCAGCCTACCTTCTTCCCCCTCTCCCCGCCTGCGAAGACTTGGTTCCTTTGAAACTGCGATTTTATTTAAGATGCCTCCCAACCAAAGCCAAAGTACTGTGGTGCTATTTGCCCTCTTACCTGGCCGGGATGCACCCGACACTCTTCTGAGTGCCCCCACATTGCAGTAGACTTCTCACCAACAGCCCCAGCCTCCAGCCCTCCCCCTCCGTACACAGGCCTTGTACATATAAGCGCCAAGAAACGATTTTTGAATTACAGTAGAGCATTCATCTATTTAACGGCCTTTAAAAAAAACACCCTCTTTTGAGGCTTTGACCTGGACGAGATGTGTGATGCCTCTTTCCCTTTCACACCCACACGCAGTGAGTCCTCTTCCAGGGCTTCCAAAGCTAACACTTCTCGCCCCTCCCACCTCGTATCCTAGTCCACGTTACTGTCTTCTGCCTAGATTACTAGTGTAGCTTCCTAATTGATCATACTGTTTCCCCTCTTGTTCCCTAAAAGTCTGTTCTTCACACAGAAGTCAGTGTTTAAGTAAATAAGTTTAACCCCAGTGGTTCCTGTCAAACTTAGAATAAAATCCAAACTCTTTAGCATATCTAGAAGACTCAGGGGTCCAGGCCCTACTTTTCCAACCTGATCTGCCATTCTGCCTCTTTGCTTTTCTGTACCTGCCACACTTAACCTTTTTGGAGTTCCTGGAACACATGAGGCCCATGCACTTGCTTCCCCTTTGGTTAGAGCACTTGCATCACTCAATTCAGATGGTTACTTAGCTATTTATCACCTCCTGGGACAGGCATTCCCTGGCCATCCTATCTAACATAGCCCCTTTCCCAACTAACACACTAATCACTACCTGAAGTTATATTGTGTATTAGAGTTTACTTGCTTACTGCCTGCATCCCCACCCTAGAATGTAAACTGGATGAGGGCAGAGACTGTTGTTCACTCAGCATCTGTAAGAATGCGTGGCTTATTTTACAGAGGTCTTCAGTAGTTCTTGAATGGCTGAATGCACAGGTACCAACAGGAAGCTCCCAGTGTCTAGTGGAAGGAGGAACATGGGTATCACCTCCCCCATTAGCACGTTAAATCACCTCTTCAGATCTGACAGTGACTTGGAGGACGGTACCAGGCAGGCAGGATTTATTTAATAAGAAGAGGGGCATGAGCATAAAAGGGTGGTACTTGTGTGAGAGTGCTGGTCCCAGAAGGGCAAGTTCTAGAAAATGCTGTGAAAGGGCCATCAAGTACAAATTCTGAGTTCGTAATTTCATCAAGGGCCGCCCTTGTTTCTGGGAGCCCAATGTTTTGGCATCTATGAGAAAATCTGGTGGATCATCGCACTGAGAGATGTCTCTGGTTCCACTTAAGGGTCCTCGGAAACCCAGGAGCCACTATGGCCTTCTAACTCAGCATGGCCTCAGCCATTATAAGCCTTGGAAACCTAGGTTTAATCTAGAACCTCCCTGAGGATTCTAGTTTACACCACCAAATTCTTGTACCAAGAGACAGCAATTGCAGTAGGGTTACTGCGAACACAGACAACTCCTATGCTCATACTAACTTAAGTTTTGCATGGTTCTACCTACAGTGTCTTAAAAGGTATTTTTTAGTTTCAGTCTATTTGTACTGACCATCACCCATCGTATTGATCATCGTGCTTCATTCCCGCACTCAAAGCACATGGACAAAATCATTTGGTTAAACTATTTTTTCCTTATACCCAGGACCAGTAAATTCTCTTCTCTCCACAGTGCAAAGGGATATCGATACATCAATACCAATTATTGATACTGTTGAGAAAGTTAGTGAAAAGTTGGGGGGGGTGAATTCAGTGTAGTTAGGTTATTTCTGTTAGTTTGCAGAAACTTAAAGGTATCTTTGAATAGTTTCCTAATACTTGATGGGTTAAGGTAACATTTAGGAAATGCTAAGAATTTAGGGAAATCTAATGATGTACTGTATGGTCACTAACATATCATAATAATAATTAAAAAAAGAAATTAGGGGAAATGTTACATTTTTTACTAACAAAATATACTTTTTTCTTAAAGCGCATCACATGTGATTGTCTCTTTAGTAGAAGATTATCCAAACTATATGATCATAAATCTAGACAAGGTGAGTTTTATAAAAATGAGCTTCGTGCACTGACACTTAACGTACATTTTTTTAAAGTTATTAGAATCTTATCATGTTGATATTTTAGTTTTTTATTTAGTCATTTTAGTAACTTAGGGGACTGCATTGTCATGTGATCATGCTGTAATTAATCTTAGTCTTTTTAAAGTTTTTCATTATGATAGCCCATAAAGTAAAGGTTTTAAGTGCAGTATTTTTGCCAAAAGAAAATCTTCAACCCTAAGTTCAATATTTAGTGTAATCTTTTGATTATTAACCTTTTTTGGAGTTGGGATACTCTGATTATTTGATTTGATTATTTGATTATTTGATTTTATAACTGCCACCCCTTGGAAAATTACGTATTTATTTTTTAAATTAAACTCATTTAGTTTTGAGGATTTTTCTGTAATAATTGAGGTCTCCCTGGAGAGTCTGAAAGCCATGATTGGTAATCACTGGATTTTTTACTTTAAACACAAGATGGAATTGGTTAGCTTAATCTCATAAAACATAATAGTAAAAGTCTATGGACAGAATAATCTGTAGGTCTTATCAATTTTTGCCTGCCTTACTATTAGGGACAGTAATTTTTCCCCCTTTGTACAGTGATTTACAAACAATTCAGGAAACAGTGTAGTGAGTTATAATATGCATAACACAGGTGTGATTGTTTTCAAGTACTAATTATTTTGCAGGAAGAAATGGTAATCTCTTCTGGTGGCTGGAGGCAAATCTGGGCAGGAAAAATTTTTAAAGGTGTGGTTTCTAAAAAGTAGTTTTTTTGTATTTTGAAAAGATAACAAAATTACATGGTTTTGTTTTTTATTTTTTAAGATATCAGAGACTTCTTCTAAAAGCAAAGAGCAAACACTTTAAGAAGACGTTTTCGTATTATGATCAGAACATCTACAGTCTTTACAATAAGTTGATATTTTACAGGAGAAACTATTATCACTTTTTGTGTTGTTTCTCTCCCTCCCCCTCACTTACTTATTTTAAGCTGGATTACTGTGCAAGCTTGAAGAATCTTGAAACCATTTCTAACAAACAAAACTACAAATTTATACAGGTATGAAAATTTTCTTATACTTATGTAATTATTATGCTGTGCCTCTTTAGCCATTCAGACATTCTATCTTTCTACTTTGCATGCTTGTGTAATGTGGTCTCGGAAAGCATGCTTATTAAAGGCCTCTTAATTTCCAGAAGTACCATGTGCTATAGAAAATACTGCTTTTAGATTAATACCACTCTAAAGCTGCCTGCGACTTTTGGTGCCTTGGCAGATCTATGGGTAGGTGATTGAACTTACATGATTTATGATTTTTAGGTCCTCACTGGCCTTAATGAGGCCTTGCTGGGATTTAAAGAGACTGGTATAAAGGGGCAGGCAACAGCCAAAAAGCCCACCATACAGCCCATGGGATAATCTTCTTCTGTGAAGGTGGATTGATTTGCTCTGGAAGGCTGATTCGTACTAGGTACTCTTAGAACCAAGAGTCCAAACTATAAACCAGAGAGCCAGGTCCTTAATTTGCAAAGGGAAATTTTAATGTCAAATGAAACTATTTAACTCATGATTTATGTTTTTTTTTAAGATTATCTATAAACTCTCTTTTCACCACAGATTATAAAGAATATACTGAGCAAACATTTTGTAATTCTACTCTCCTATATGAAAGTGTTTCTTCCAGTCAGCAAAGAATTGTTGAGAATACATATTTTTAGAAGAATTAAATGTGCATATAACATCAAAAGTACTCATAAGTTCACTAGTTGTGGTGAAACACATTTTTAAAATGTCATTGTAATTGTTACACTTACTTTAAATGTATTGCAGTAATTGTTACCTCAAACTTTAAAAATATGTTTTAAAAGTTTCCTGTTAACAAGGTTGGCAAGAATGTTATGGGAAAAAGTTAGCATGGTTCTTAGTCGTAGTTGGTGTTTGATAAAATACTGTTTTAGACACATATTTGCAAAAAAGTATTTTGAATTGAATATCTTATATCCTAGGATGCTGGAGAAATACATCATTGCTATACTTACTTCACTCCTTGGTTGGACTTTCAAGATATTTTCTATTAAAGCATGGTGGCAGTGGGGGGGATTAATTTTTTCTTATCACTTTTTTGGTTCATGTAGTGAAATGGTTATTACCCATGGGAGTGCTGAATGAAACTTCGCTTTTTCCTGTTTGCTTTTTCATATAGGGTGACATATGTAACTCTCACTTTGTGAAACTGCTTTTTGAAACAGAAAAAATAGATATAGTACTACATTTTGCTGCACAAACACATGTAGGTAAGCATTGTTTTATGTTACAGTTATGATGGGCAAATTTTTTTCCCAGTGACTAATTAGCCTAAATCAAAGGCCAGTATTGAAATCAAACAAGTAGGGACTTAATATGTCTTTGAAAGAGCACATGCCATGCTCTACCAGGAATACTGGGTGCTTTGCCAGTCACTTTTATTAACATAGGTTGAAATATAACCTTGAATGCTATCTTAAAACTTTGAGTTTAACTAAATTCAGTATAGTGATTACTTCTGGGGAGATGGGCCTTCAACTGTATTTTTAATTTTTTTTTTTTAAAGCTGGGTGGTGGATACACAGTTGAACATTATATTATTATCCATACTGTTTTGTGCATCTGAGATGTCTTTTACTTGTCTACCATTTTATATTGTGCAATATACCATATGTACATTCAGAAGAATTTAGAAGTAAAGCTAAATGAATGATGATGTGAATACCCGTATAGCCATCACCTAAACAAAAGATAGAATATTGCTGAATCCTTATTAGTAGTTAGTATTATTACTGCCTTCTTACCTGATTTTAAAATTATAATTTCTCTTGGTCTTCTCCACAGTATATTTAGGAGATTATTCTATAACAGAATATAGAGATATTCCTCATTCCTTTTCCTTATTGTAATTGAGACTGAGCATCATAAGCTTAAGGACCTTTGTGTTTCTTGTCTAAACTATTAGTTTATGTCTCCTATCCAAAAGGGTTGTTCCTTTTTATTTTTTATAACTTCTTTATAGATTGAACATATTAGCCCTTTGTTTCTGATAAGTTCAGATATTCATCCAAGTTTGTCATTTATCTTCTTACTTTGTTTATAGATTTTCTGGTTGTTTGTTTTTTCTATGCAAGAGCTTTTACATAGTCAAACTGATCAGTTTTTTTTTTTTCATTTTGCTTCTGGGTTGTGAGCTATTTTTAGTAAAGTTCTCCTCATTCCCAGATTGTAGAGGACCTATTCTTCAAAGTAAATTTATTTTAAAAATAATTTATCCAGCATTTATTGTGTTTTCAGCAATAACAGATTGATCTGAAAAGCCTTGCCATTTATTAGTAGAATCTAGAAGTTTCAAGTTTTAAATTTAAGAACATTTTAAATTTAGATGTATCTTTTTTTTTCTTTTTAGAATAAAAAAAGTGTTTCCTGCAAATTTAGCGCTGATAGTTTTCTAGGTTAAGAATTTACATGTACTTTATAATTTAGGCTTAAAGCAATCATAAATAGCAATGTGTTTTGTTATTTTTTTAAACTATTGAAGTTGTGGTGAATGAAGAAAAGTGAGTAGAGCTTTCGTTAAACCTGAGTCTGCTGTTGGGTATTTGCGTCCCTCGGGTGGAATTGTTCTAGCTTTTTCTCTTTTTTTTAGATCTTTCATTTGTACGTGCCTTTGAGTTTACATATGTTAATGTCTATGGCACTCATGTTTTGGTAAGTGCTGCTCATGAGGCCGGAGTGGAGAAGTTCATTTACGTGAGCACAGATGAAGTGTACGGAGGCAGTCTAGATAAGGTAAGCTTCGAAATGGTATGTTTCACCTGCTGACCATGGACCACAATGCAAATCTGTCTTACTAAAACCTCTTGTGGGCTTTTTTCACCCCCTCATTATACACACTGTGGGACTCTCCAAAATGTTTTTCCTTTGTGTCTTCTGTTCAAATCAAAGAATGCCACCCCAAATGGCAACAACCACCTAGTCTCGGTACAGATTTATATGTAATTTGACTGACAATATTTTGCAAGAGAGCAGCACCTCCCGCCTTTCTGTCCCAGTACATACTTGACAAATGTCACTCCCGTGGGCTGGGTATAGGTAAATAGGCTGCAGTCTACTGCCTGCTCACCTTTCTCTCCCACTCAGAAACACTGGAATGTCAAGGAGTTAATGTGAAGTTATTGTAGAAGCTGGAAGCTATTCTTTTTTAATCATTCGTACCTATTGTACTTTTTATGCAAAAGATGTCTCCATTCTCATCTGTATTTTTCATCATCACTGTTTTCAACGAGTGACCACATTCTGTTTTATATTTACCAAAACATACACGTGGTGAAAAAAAATCAAGCAGTTTGAAAAAGCTTATAATGAAAAAAAACAGACCCTGACCACATCTCCTTAATATCCGGTCCCACCTGTGAGAAGCAGTTATTCTCAATTCTCATTGCAGTGTGTATGAGGTGAACTTCTTTCTTCCTGTACCTTTGTCACCCTACATCAGATCTGACACAGTAGCTAGAATGATTTTTAAAATATAAGTCAGATCATGGCATTACTGTGCTCAAAACCTATTCATATTGTTACACTGGCCTTCAGGGTTCTACATATCCTGGCCTCCCTCTGGCTCTCTGGCCTCATCTCCCATTTCTCTTCTCTCACACCAACCTCCCTGCAGTTCCTTTGGACACAATTCTGTCCCAGGACCTTTGTACTTGCTGTTCTCTCTGCCTGCCTTATAGGGTTGTTGTGAATGCTACTATATAAAAAATGCTTAGAAAAATGCCAGGGACATAGTTGGAGTTCAATAAATGTCTTTTAACGTGTAGTAATTAACATTTCAAGTTTGTAATATGTTTTCTGATTTTTCTACTTAGAAATTATGCATAATATGTATTTTTTAATGCATCTTTTTAAAATAAGGAATTTGACGAATCTTCACCCAAACAACCTACAAATCCTTATGCATCATCTAAAGCAGCTGCTGAGTGTTTTGTACAGTCATACTGGGAACGATATAAAGTAAGAACCAATTTCAGAAACTCTTGAATCATTTTTCTTTTGACTTAGGTGATAAAACTCCAAGTTCGCATTAGCCGCATTCCATTTTTAGAGTCAAAGACATAGATTGAGGAGTTTATATATTAAGGAGTTTAAAATACTTATTTCCTATATTGTGTGGACAAAATAGGACCTACTTCTTGTTCAGTTCACCACTTAAAGGAATAATTTGTATATATGTTTTCCTACTTCAGTGGTACATAGAGTATTTTAGCTTTAGGGAAAAGCCCTTTTGGAATATCCTGATTCTCAGAATCCTCCGGGTGGAAGAAGACGGAGGGGGGCAGATTGCGTGGCCTGCCACATGGTCCTCTCTGCATGATTCCCCTCTTGGCTCCTCATGAATGGGAGTTGACATTTTCTTGCCTTTTGTGTTTCATAGCATCGAGCCTTTTCCCTTTCGTGGTAGCTCTTTTTATTTGTAAGGGTTGGTGCATCAGAGAAGGACAACGTGAAGTTTCACACCTAACCAAACCTAAGGTCTGAGACACAGTCTCTGAAATCATCAGGTGGAAATTCCCTTAATTTCCCTTAACTAACCTGCCCCCATCTGTATTCATCCTGCTCTTGTCCTAGGAAAGAAAATATTCCTCTTCTTTTTAGGAGCCTCTGCCTTTCTCCGAATCCTATCCTCTTCCATATTTTCAGGAACCTTACATTAGAAAAAAAATCCCTTCACTTCTGTGCTTAAGGCGTGTGGAGGTATTTAACTGCAAGTGCCCATCTTTTAGGACTGCTTATCTTTAGAAAATCATTGCAATTGGACCTCTTATTATGTTAACACTGACTACTCTTTTAAGTTTCCAGCTGTCATCACACGAAGCAGTAATGTTTACGGACCACATCAGTATCCAGAAAAGGTACATTTTACTTGTGAATCCATGGTGTGTTTCAGTGATTGTAGCTTCTCATTATTTAAGATAATCTCTCTTCAGTTATTTGTCTGGAATAATTTCTGCTATAATTATACATAATTATAAGCACTGTATAGGCCACATGCAAATCTCATCAGGTTTAGAGTCTGAAGACCTGAGTTCAAGTCTCAACCTGACACCAGCTGGTTGGACCTTAGGCCCTTGGAGCATCATCTTTAAATTGGGGGATAATGAAAATACTCAGAAGGGATTTTGAAGGATCCAGTGAGATGCTAATGTGGAAATGCCTGGTGCTGTTCATGATTCTGAAGTCCTGTAGAGCATTCCCATCGCTCCTGTCATGTTGCTGAAGACTCCTTCCTGGTTTGCAGTCTAGAAATTTGAGAGCTAGTTAGAGAGTCCTGCGGGAAGCTTGTACAGAAATTTGTCTTCCTGTCAGCTGGCTCACTGTTCCCCAGCTCCTCTTTATTGTTGCTGGCTGGAACGTCTTCCAGAAAGTAGTACAAGTAAGTGAATAAAGAAATGTAGTTAAAAGGCTGAACCAACTGTGCAGTTGGGTCTGATCATTAAGCCTAATTTTAAGTAACCGTTGCCTTCTCTGCCTAAAAATGTGGAGACAGGGTTTTTCTTCTTCCAGCTGTTGCATTGATCTATTTGCCCGAAGAAAGGGGCCATGTCATGATCTGCTGGTCTTAATAGCTACTCTGCTTAATTTGGGGAGTGTCTTTCAGAGGTGCATTATAAGTTTAATAATATATCTCACCCTGTTTAACATAACTTTTCTTTTAATTCAATGGCACTGGAATTTACTTTTCATTAATTTCACAAGCACTGATCGAGTAGGTGCTATATGCAAAGCAATAAGTAGGATATGATTCCTGCCCTTAGGAAATCAAAGGTGAGCCTTTATGATGAGACCAAACTGTCCATGAGGACTGTTCCTGAATTTTGCACCATTTTTATCATTTTGTCTTTATGTTTGTCCAGCAGATAGCTTGTTTTCGTGAAGTAGGAAGCTATCTTAGAGTTCTTTCACTTACCAAAATTATAGTGACTTTTTTCTTGAACTGATAAGAATTAGAATTTATATACATATTTCTTAATAATCATAATCTTTTAATCTTATGATGAGTTAGATTCATATTAATGAGTGAATTTCCAATGTCTGAAATGATATTTAAATATTCTTTTAGGTTATTCCAAAATTTATATCTTTACTACAACACAACAGGAAATGGTATGTTATTATTTACCTTTGTTCCCCTATGTTTTTCTTGTATGTGGATAGTATTTGATGACAGCATGTCTTGAAAATCATAAAGTCTTAAGAGTTGAAGTCCATAGAATTGAATAGTTCAACAAATTTATGAATTCCCTCTACAATCAATGTGACGGTTCTTTAAATAATTACAACCTGTTACTCATCTTTGTACTTTACTTAGATAATTTGAATTTTTTTTATAATTCAGTTCTTAAATAATGTATCCTAGAACTTTGAATTATAGCATTAAGGTCTAACTAACATCTATCTTTATGTAATTTTACTTTTCCAAAGGATTTATTTAACTCACAGAGCTATACCTATTTCTTCAAAATGCACTTAAAGTAAAAAATTGATGAATAACTTATTTCTCAGGGGTCATTTATATGCTTGTTACTCCCTACTGAGTGCTGTAGGAGGTTCGGTGGTCATTTAAAAATTATGGATAAAATTTAGAAAAGTCATGAGAATTTGTGTTTTCAGTAAAAGATTTCTAGGCTCTCCATGGGAATTGGCTTCTCTGGAATTGTACCCAGTCATTGTGTTACTCTGGTTTGGGAGAGCTTACATTTAATACTTTATGATTCCCTTTCATTTAACCTTTTTAGCTGCATTCATGGATCAGGGCTTCAAACAAGAAATTTCCTTTATGCTACTGATGTCGTTGAAGCATTTCTCACTGTCCTCAAGAAGGGGAAACCAGGTGAAATTTATAACATCGGAACCAATTTTGAAATGTCAGTTCTCCAGCTTGCCAAAGAACTAATACAGCTGGTATGTATATATTGCAAAAGGATAGTGTTTTCAAAATTGTCACTAAATTAGTGGCAGTAATCATTCATTCAGTCAAAATCAGCAATTTACAATTTACTCAATTGGAAAGTGAATGAGTAGAAAAATGAAAAGTACACAAAGATATGTCATTGGGTGTTTTATCACTCATTTATAACAGCTTTTCAGGAAAATAAAAATCCTAACACATTAAATGTAGATATTTAGTATAATAAATACTTCAATGTCAGAAATACAAAACTGTGTGTGCTAGTCTTAGGGATTGATGATATGTAAGTAATTATAGTTAGGAGTGTATATATGTATTAGTGAACATCAGTTCTCTGTCTCAGGATTCAGTAGAAAGGGAGACTTGGTGTAGGGAAATATTTTTCCTTTGCACAGCTCTCAGAATACTCTGTATTCCAAACATGTGGGTTTTCCATACCAAGAAATTCTGAGAGGCGAGTTGGGTGGCCTATCATTTAACTCAATTCTGACATTATCTGCCTGGAGATGGGTTCAGACCCCATAGGCTAAGGGCTCAGTCCTATAAGACTGTCGCCTGCTTCACGTGCCAGCCACAAACCCGGTTGTCCCCTGTGCTTCTGACCAACTTGCAATACAGCAGAGGTACTTAGCCGGAGCGACTCACAGAAGTCAGAAAAACAGTTTTATTTTCTAGATGACTGGCTCATTGCAAAGGATAGAACTCAGGAACAGCCAGATGGCGGAGATGCCTGGGGCAAGGTATGAGAAAGGGGCGTGGATTGACCACGTACTCTCTGGGCCCACCACCCTCCCAGCACCGCCATGTTTTTAGCACCTCAGATGTTCTCTAAACCCTGTTGTTTTGTTTTTTTATGGAGACTTCATTAAGTAGGCATGATTGGTTAAATCATTGACCACTGGCTATGAATTCAACCTCCAGCCCTCTAAGGACAGGGTTGGTTCCCTTGGCAACCAGCCCCCTTCCTTAGGGGCATTCCAAAATTCTCTCATTAACGCAAACTCTGGTGTGCTTGAAAGGGGCTTGTTTTGAGTAGCAAAAGACACTCTTATCTCTCATCACTTAGGAAATTCCAAGGGTTTTAGGAACATGGATAAAGACCAAATATATACTACTTATTATAAATACAGCATCACACTGAATAGTAACCAAGAGTGAAAAAAATTCATTTTCTCCCTTCGTTTATGCCATGTGCATTCTTCGTGAGCTTCCGATAGAATGTGGGTTATAAAGTACGGAAAGTTAATAAAATGCTCTTCGTTTTAGCTGTCTCCCCCCACTTTGAAGGGGTTAGTTTTCTTTTTTTCTTCTTTTTTAAAGATTTATTTATTTATTTTAAAGAAAGAGAGTGTGCGCACAAACGAGAGGAGGGGTAAAGGGAGTGGGGAGAGAATCTTCAAGCAGACTCCGTGGGACTCAATCTCATGACCCTAAGATCATGACCTGAGCTGAAATCAAGAGTTAATCGAGTGCATCACCCAGGCTCCCTGAAGGAGTTGTTTTTCTTGTCTTTTTACTCAGCTATTGAATACCTTTGTTATTTTCTGGTCTTATTCTATCATTTTGACTCAAAAGCCTCCTCCATTTTGACAGATCAAAGAGACCAGTTCAGAGTCCGAAATGGAAAACTGGGTGGATTATGTTAATGATAGGTGAGTAACAAGTTAAAAGGTTGGGGAAAGGTTGTGAAATCTCAGATACTTTTATAATTCTAAAATATGTGGACTTAACCAGAAACTATTATTGCTCTTGAGTTTTTCGCTAAAATATTTTTTCCTAATCATGTGTCGAAAGAATAAAGTGTAACATTATTGCTTACTAGCTGTGTCACTTAAAGAAAGTTCCTGACCTTTTCCAAGTCTGAGGTTTTCTCCAGTGAGAAGTAGGGATACTAATGTCTCATTAACAGAGGTATTTTAAGATTTTATCATAATGTATATTAAGTGCCTAACCCAGGATGTGGAACACAAGATCCCTAATACATTTATGTGAATTTATTTATTCATTCATCAGACGGTTAGGTATGAGGCACTGCATTCATACCCAGGTCGTGGCTGAAAGCAGAAAAGGATGAGCCACGGAGAGGGTTAGGCATCTGGGATTACAGATGATATGTTTTTAAATGTGTACTTTATTTTACAAATTTTCTATAATTGTGTCATCGGAGAATTTTTTAAGAAAAAATTTGAATTATGGTAAAGATTCATGGACACACATGAGATCTCTTAGTATTTAATTTGTGTATATATATATATATATATCCACAATGTCATTTGAAATCTGTTTTGTTTTCCAAGACCTACTAATGACATGAGATATCCAATGAAGTCAGAAAAAATACATGGTTTAGGATGGAGACCCAAAGTGCCTTGGAAAGAAGGAATAAAGAAAACAAGTATGTTATGCATTGATCTTTTCAGGGCCGGGGGGAGGAGATTCAGAAAAATTGAAAGGGAACATAATTTACTTTTAGAACACTATAAATTCAGTAGAATGTCGTGATGAAGCATTTTCACTTTACAAATTGTTACATTTCATCTATTTCTAGCGACAGTAACACATCTCCTAAGCATCTTGAATTTCACACACTGACTTCTGCTTAGGCTTCCTGTGTCTTATCAGCGTTTGTCAGAAACCTAGTTCATTGATTCTCAGATGCAGACTTTTCACTTTTTTCACATCCTTTACAGGTGTGAGTTTTAACGTCACAAGTGTCTTATTATTGCATCTTTCTTACTCCGTTGGTAATATGTAAAATAACGGTCTGTTTTAAGGTCAGTGGCATCTTGGATTTGATGAGCTATTGACAGTTGCAGTCTTTGAGTGTCTTAAGTCTTTTTATATTGAAACAAACAAAATTTAGTATGTGGAGAAATAGCCATTAAAATGAGTGCGTACAAAATCTATGTATATATATGTTAAAGTTCAGTGTAAAAATGTATTCATGAGAAAAGATGAACTCACATGTAGAAAAGAAGTGTTCATTTAGAGCTTGACACAGAGTCCTTGTGTTGAATTTTTAATAGCAAATTTTAAAGGTAATTTATCATTCTTTAACTAAAAAAACTTTGCTGATAGTATAGGCTCATAAACTAATTTTACATATGACCAGAAGGAAGACCACACCACCTCATTATGCCTGTAATGCAGTGTTGTTGCATTTACATGAACAAAACATTGCATTTTTTCCTGTAACTTTAAAACCAGTGCAAATGACTTATCTCTCTCCCCGGATTTCTTAAAATCAGAGTGTCTTAAACACTTAATACTGGCAAATTCAGTATTGAAGGACTTCTGAAGTTAAGAAGAAAACAAGAATGGTTTTTTTTAAATCTAAGTGTTCAGGTATCGAAACATCTTGTGATTAATAACATTGGTTAGTTCAGAATCAAATTGTTTTCTTCATGAGGCATCCCTTTGGCAAGAGTGATTCTTACTTAAATTAAAAATCTAAGTAAAATCAGCTGAGCAGCTGATGGGCAGGATTTTTCTTACTTAGCAGGAACTCAGTAAATGTTGGTACACTGGTGTTCAGTGTTTTATTTTTTTATTTTTGTCTTTTGGTTTTTTCCTGTCAGTTGACTGGTACAGAGAGAATTTTCACAACTGGAAGAATGCAGAAAAGGCATTAGAACCCTTTCCAATACAACCACCATTTGTACAATAAGGACAATTTTCAGAGAAAAGAAGAAAATTATCCTACCTCGACAAGCGATATGAAATCAAGTGACCAGATGAAGTGTCCTCTTCAGATGGAATTAGATTTGTGACTTTTTGCATAAAATTCAAATGCAGAATGCCTCAATCTTTAGAATAGTTTCAGTATTGCCATAGGATTTAAATATTAAGATTCAGGGGCGCCTGGGTGGCACAGCGGTTAAGCGTCTGCCTTCGGCTCAGGGCGTGATCCCGGCGTTACGGGATCCGAGCCCCACATCAGGCTCCTCTGCTATGAGCCTGCTTCTTCCTCTCCCACTCCCCCTGCTTGTGTTCCCTCTCTCGCTGGCTGTCTCTATCTCTGTCAAATAAATAAATAAATAAATTCTTTAAAAAAAAAAAATAATAAATAAATAAATAAATATTAAGATTCAAGTTAGGAACCAGTAGGCCTAGAAAGACTNTGTTCCCTCTCTCGCTGGCTGTCTCTATCTCTGTCAAATAAATAAATAAATAAATTCTTTAAAAAAATAAATAAATAAATAAATAAATAAATATTAAGATTCATTAGGAACCAGTAGGCCTAGAAAGACCTCTCCATGGGAGGGGGCCAGGAAGGAGGATTCTCATGGTTCTGAGAACCAGGATGGGGAACAGCCCTGCACAGATGACAGCCTTGGCTGGCACTGAACTCAGCTTCCCAGCCTCTCCTCCTGCCCAGAAAGTCTCAAGTTTTCATTTTTAGGCAATATAGTATGAGCCGTATACTGTCATTCATCTTTTTTTAAAGATCTGATGTGCTATAATTATTTTAAAATGGGAACAATGGAAGCATATTTAGCACTTCTTAACTTTTGATAATTTTGTAAAATTAAGTTAAATGTTTTTTAAAAGGATGTAGTTTTTATATTTTCAAAATCAGTTGTTGAACTTATACATAAGTAACTGCATAGGAGAAATTTTATCATGTATTTACTGTTTAAAATGATTTTATTTATAAAAGTATCAATGTATTTAATGTAGAATGTGGCTTTATTTTTAGTAAGATATGTTTTTATTTTGCTGTAGAAAAAATTTTATACTACTTGATTAAATATTTTTAATTCCTCTGTCTCTTAAGGACTTTAAGATGACTCGAAAAAGCAACTGACCGGATATTGCATTGAGAAAGGGAAAGGAGTCCAAGACTATGCCCAGCTTTCTGGCTTCAGTGCATGAGTGATGGCTTGTTTCCTCTGTGGAGTGGGTAGCAAGGCCATTAACTCGGAAGTGGTCAAAGGAAGGGGATAAGAGTGGAGTCAGGGCCTTGAGGAGGTGGAGATAGAGAAAAGAATAAGCAGATCCAAAGTCAGTTAAGAGGATTTGCCAAACAGGAGTGAACACAAACCGAAGTTGAACATTGTAGTTCAGAATTCTGAGATAGGTAAAAATAGATTGATCCATAGGTGGGGATAGTCGGGGTCAGGAGGGGCAGAGGGAGCGGAGGGCTGAAAGTGAGAGCGAGCGAAGTGATGCCCACTGGCCCTAGCTGTGTAGGAGAGAAAGTGCTTCTTGGGGGTGGCCGGTAGCTAGAGGAAATGGAGAAGGGGACGGGCACAAGGGCGTGAAGGTGAGAGCTTGGAGAGGCTAGGAAGTTATAGGCAGAAAATGGGACCAACTGAGAGCAAATGGTCTTTGGTGAAGTTTGGTCATTGAGGGTGGATGACAAAAACACTTTTTCTGTGTCATTTGTTTTTGCACATACTTTTGTGTACACTTTTATTTCCAACTTCGATGTACTGAGTATAGCTTAACCTTTATCATTTATCTAGTCTCAGGAGATGACTTTGACAAGCATTAGGAACATATAATGAAAAATCAGTTAAAAAAAAAACTTTATGCCAAAAGTGTAAAAAAAAAATGAATGTTATACATCATATGTCATCAGAGAAGTACAAATTAAAACAAAACTTAGATACCTATTAAAATGGCCAGAATCTGGAACACTGACAACACCAGATGCTCAGAATGTGGAGCAACGGGAACTCTCATCCATTGCTGGTGGGAATGCAAAAGGGTACAGCCACTTTGGAAGGCAGTTTGGCAGTTTTCTTATAAAACTAAACATACCCTTACCATGTGATCCAGCAATTGTACCCCTTGGCATTTACCCAAAGGATTTGAAACTTATGTCCACACAAAAACCTGCAGATATTAACTTTATTCATAGTTGTCCAAACTTGGGAGCAGCCAAGATGTCCTTCAGCAGGTGAATGGGTAAATAAATTGGTGCATCCAAACTATATGAACTGTCAAGCCGGGAAAGGACCCAGAGGAAGCTTAACTGCCTATTACTAAGTGAATGAGCCAATCTGAAGGGAATACGCAGGAAACAGATGCTCAAAGTGAACACCTATGATGATAAAAGAAGAAGCAAGATTGGGCTGGATGATGGGGCTGGCTAAGGCTCTGCAGGCAGAAAGGGCAAATCCATATGGAAAACGTATCTTGAGAATAAGCCACTGGCCCTTTCCAGCTGGAAAGGGCTCGATGGAGTGAACTTGCCACCAAATAACTGGTCATATTGGGGGCTCAGCTTTGTCTGTTGCCAGCACGTTGGGTGTGCGGAAGAGGCAGCAGCTGGATTGGCCTTGGTGAGAGTCCGTGCTGGGGGCCCCATCTCTACATCAATGGTGAGTCCATTCAGATGCCCACTGGGCCAGTTCCCGGGTAGTTGATAGTGAAGGCTAGTTAAAGTCAAGTAACCAGCACGTTTTGTCTACCGGATAGTTCAGTGCCTCTTCCACAGTGGTTGCTTTCTAGTGGGCATGACCACGTGATGCGTGGATCTTCATACTCCCCAGCAACCCCCATGCGGCCCTCACACACCTCCAAGCCTGCTCCTTATCTCCAGTCCTTCTCCTTCCAAGTCCCCAAAGTGGCTAACCGGGCCATTCACCGCTGTCTATGTGTTCATGTATTTCTCACCTCCGGTCACTTCTATACGAAGTGCAGGAGCAGGGGCACTGCTCAAAGCTCCATCCTTTGACAGATTTCTCCTTTGCCCATTTTTTTAAAGGCTACAAGCCAACTAGTCTATAACATTGGGTTTTTTCTCCCCTTTCAGTAGGTTGTACAGGCCCTTCCACACGGCCACAGGTATAAGCTGAGAGAGGTAGAACCAAGGTGGTGACATGCGAGTCTAGCCTACCTGTTCCTGCAGCTCACTGGGGCCCTCTGATTCCACTCAGTCTGAATCCTGGTGCTCCATTTTCATCTTACCATGGATTGCTACTGGGCCCACCTGACTTCATGGCTAGTTGGGTTCATGAGTTTCTCAGGGCTGCCGAAACAAAATACCACAGAGGGATTAAACAACAGAAATTTTTTTTCCTCATACTTCTGGAGGCTGGGTGTCTGAGATCAAGTTGTTGGCAGGGTTGGTTCCTTTTGGAGCCTCTGTCCTTGGCTTACTGATAGCTGCCGTCTCCCTGTCTTCATGTGGTCATCTCTCTGTGATGCTCATGTCTGTGTCTAAATTCACTCTTCTTAGAAGGACACTGCTCACCCCAGTGTGATTAGGGTTGGATTGGATTAGCCCCAACCCTCCTCCCTCCAGACCTCATTTTAATTTAATTTTCTCTTTAAAAACCTATTCCAAATGCCGTCACATTCTGAGGTATAGAGGTTAGGACTCCAATACATGAATGGGGGGGGGGGAATCAATTCAGTCCATAACAGTGAGTCCAAAAGAACCCAGCAAGTCATGGACGGTTCTAGAAACATGGTTACTTGGTGTCCTCTAGTCAAGCATTCTGTCTCCACAAGGGCCCAGTAACCTGCCAGGAGCTGTTTTCTTTTCTTTTCTTTCTTTCTTTCTTTTTTTTTTTTAAAGATTTTGTTTATTTATTTGACAGAGAGAGACAGCCAGCAAGAGAGGGAACACAAGCTGGGGGAGTGGGAGAGGAAGAAGCAGGGCTCCCAGTGGGAGCCTGATGTGGGGCCTGATCCCAGAACGCCTGGATCACACCCTGAGCCAAAGGCAGAGGCTTAACGACTGAGCCACCCAGGCGCCCCGGGAGCTGTTTTCTAAAATCATAAAATTCTCCACTGTCATTGGAAAGATTCCCCCCCAGAACCCTAGGTACTTGCATTGTGATTCTCCCGCTGGGGCTCCCTGTGCAATCTAGGCTGCATCTCTGTCTACGACTGACATCCCCACTACCACAGGGCCCACCAGAGCACAGGGCCTGAGGGGCAGGGAGGCTTGCCCTCCAGCTTTGCCCTGCTGTAGGGCCCTTTCCCTGCTCCAGACAGCCTCTGTGTCACTCAGTTTATGGGCTGGAGCATTATTCCTACATGGGTAAGGTGTTGCCTCCAGAATCCAAAGAGACCCACCAGCCTCTGCGCTTCCTTCTCTGTGGAAGGCGGTGCAAGGGGCAGCAATTGGATTTTCACCGTGGGACTCCTAAGAACTTACTGAAAGGGCAAGTCCTGAATCTTCATGAGGTTTCTCTTCCACCTTCTAGGCTGCATGTGAATTACCAAAGCCAGCTGTGTGCTAATCCCCCTGCTAATTCTGCCTGATCCAAACGATGCCCTCAGTTGAATAGATCAATGGGACATCCTGCAGGATGCTGGGAAGACCCAAGTCTCTCCAGAGAGCACAACCAGTAACATAGCCCCCAGGGCAAAACCGGAAACTCACCCGGTTTCTGATTTTCTTTTTTGATTGAGATAGAAAAGAGCACATTCAGCAGACCCATGGCCGGATGCCATGTTCCAGGGACTTTGTAATCTGCTCTAGCAACAGAGATGCCACATGGGCACGGCAGCTACCACGGGAGCCACTGCTTGACTGAGTGGGCAGCTGCCCGCAGCCGCTCTCCGGAATCCAGCCAGCTGGGTGAACTGAATTAAATGGGAGACTCGATGGGGCCCCAGCCCCACGTCCTTGCAAACTTTCAGGGTGGCACTCATCTTCCCAGGCTCCTCCAAGTTGTGATTTTTTTTTAAGGACTGTGTTTATTTGGGAGAAAGAGAGAGCAAGCAGGAGGAGGGAGAGGGACAAGCAGACTCCGAGCTGAGCCCAGAGCCAGATGTGGGGCTCCCATCCCACAACCCTGGGCCAAAATCAAGAGTTGGACGCTCAACCGGCTGAGCCCTGTGGGCTCAGGGGCCCTGTGATTTTGTGTTTGATCGACTATCTCTGCTAGAGGAGGGGGGCAGGCTGTTTGGAAAAGCCTGGGCCCCTGACAGTTGGGATAGGGATATCTGGGTGCATACCCGTAAAGATTTTGACTCTTTGAGGTTTTTTAACTACTAAGTTCTGAGTTCGGTCTTAGGTTTTCTTCTGTTCTCCTATTTTAAGAAATAAGGCCCCCCACACTTCATTGTCCCTTGTTCGTTAACTGCCCTCGGCTTTTCTTTACCCGCTGTGGGGCATCCCTGTGACTCAGTAACAATGTTACCAGGAAATTCCATTGTCCTCATATGACCTGTTCCCTGAACTTTTCAAATGCCTGAATGATTGCAAGTTTTGACATTTGGGTTGCCACCTTGTGCGAGGGACGACGTGCGCCCCGTGCCCCACGCAGGATGGCATTCTCCTCACCAGCCAGGCAGAGTGATCTGTCCCCAAGCCTAACTTACCACCTGCTTTGTTGCACCAACTCTCGGACCGTCTGAGTCAGTTGGATCCTCTGGGGAGTGGTGACTGAGACAGAGGTAGGGATGCACACGGTTTATTGTGAGGAAGGGTAATGCTTATGAAAGATGCGCCAGGGAGGCTGCTTTTCTGGGCGGGAGGGATCCTCGGGCTGCAGTGCGGGTCAGACAGCTGGGAAAAGAAGGGGAGGGGAAGGGTGGGCAGGGAGAGCCTCAGCCCGCGAGGCAGATCTGCCCCAAAGCCAGCCAACTCCACAGGGAGCTCCAGAGCAAAGACGGCTTGGCAGAGAAGTCTCGAACAAGGCAGAAATGCCAGGTGCCCCGCTGTGCTCCGTCGTGGGCTGGCGGCGGCTCTGAGAGAAGTGAGGAGGATCCTGGCGGCTCTGCACACAGAGGCTGTCCGCTGACCGCACTCTTGGCCGCTGGAGGGCAAACTCCATCCTGAAGGGAAATTCAGGGGTGGGATGGCCATAGCCCCTGCTGGGCTGTCTGCCAGGGGGAAGGGGGCTTGGGGCTTATCAGCTCCCTGCACAGACTTCCCACCAAACCGCTTGCTTTTAGGCCAGTGCCTTACCCCCTCCCATCCCCTGTGCCCACCTTCCATGGCCCCTGGTGCGCGGGGGCCTTTGGTGAGGCCCGCCAGCCCAACCTAGAGGTTCTGAGAAAACTTCCTGCAGATGGCATTGGAGTTGTGTTGTGTCTTAAAGGATGAGCCAGTCAGTAGAGCAAACGGAGGAGGATCCCAGGCAGAAGGACCAGCCCCATGGAAGCACCAAACGATGATCGGTATTGTGTGTGCCTGGAACAGAGGTCATCAGGCGTACTCTAGCGAGGACTTTCTCGAGACATGTCTCCGGTCCATTAGGGACATCAAAACTGTAACGCGATACCACTTCATACCTTTTAGGATGGCTATAATTGTAAAAATCAGACAATAATAAATAAATAATAAATGTTATAAATAAATAAATAAATAAATGTTGGTGTGGATGCAGAGAAATGGGAACCCTGGTGTGTTGCTGGTGGGAATGTAACAGGGGGCAGCCGCTGTGGAAAACAGTCTGGCAAGTCCTCGTCCTCAAAATGTTAGACATAGAGTTACCATAAGACCCAGCAATTCCACTTCTAGGTATCGATGAGGGAACAGAAGGCAAACTGAGGACAAAGCAGAAACTGACACCCCGCAACCCCCCCCCCACCATGGGATGTATGTGACATTCCTCAGGCACTCCTGGCTGCCCTAAAGGACAAAGAAATAGTTAACCTATAGATACCACAATCTTGCAAGGCTTAAGTCTCCCTCAGTTTGCAAATGTCTTAGCAGTTTACAAGAACGAAGCATTTCTACCAATAACCTAGCTTCCAGAAGGGAATGTAGATACAATTAAATGTCCTTATAATCCGCAGCCTCCAGGAAGTTCCCAACCATCTTAATGTTAACGCCTTGCTAGAGGGAAAAACAACCTTAACTTGACAATGACAAGGCCTCCAGTATCTTGTGAATCTTCTTTAACATATGAAAGTATTTTCTCAACCTCCCTTTCTCCTTACCTCCACCAACCCCATGGTATATAACCAGCCACCCCTCACAACCCAGGGCAGCAGCTCTTTCTGCCCACGGGTCCTGTCCCCGTGCTTTAATAAACCACCAATTTTGCACCAAAGACGCCTCAAGAATTCTTTCTTGGTCGTTGGCTCCGGACTCCACCCCGCTGAACCCCACCTATATTCCCCAAACCTCATCAGGTATATGCCTGAAAGAGCGGAAAGCAAGGGCTCAAACAGATCCTTGCACACCAACATTCATAGCGTTATTCACAGTAGCCAGAAGGTGGAAACAACCCAAACGGACATCTCCAGATGAGTGGGTGAGTAAAGTGCGGTATACACAAACGAAGGAATGGTTGAATTCCACTTAATACGACCTACCTACAAATAGACAAATTCACAGACACAGAAAGTAAAATAGAGGTTTACAAGGAGCTAGGGGAAGGGGAGATGAGGATGTAATTGTTTGATTCCTCGGAGTTTCTGTCTGGAAGGTGAAGAAGTTCGGACAGTGTATGATAGTCATGGCGAAATGGCTACTCAACCTTGTGAATGCATTTCATGCCATTGATTATACACTTAAAAGTCATTAAGTAAACTTTATCTTGTGTATTTTGCCACAATAATAATTGTTTGATAATGTATCCCCCAGACCAGCAGCATCTCTAGCACTTGTTAGAAATGCCAGTTCCTGGGCCCCACCCCAGACTTACAGAATCAGAAACTCTGGCTGGGGCACCCCCATGTTTGAGAACCACTGCTTTCCAACGTGAGAGGGGAAGTAAAGCTAGAGGGGAATGCAGGGGCCAGGGCCAGGTCCTTGACGGCCTTGTGTGCCCCGAAAAAGTGCTTGGACCTCACCCTGCCGGCAGAAAGCTCACTCAAGATTTTAAGGAAGAAATTGACATTGTTAGATTTGTGGGACTAAACTTTTTCCTGATTTGAAAAATAATGTGTGCTCATTGCAGAAAGCTTGGAAAACTAAATCAAGAAAAAAAGAAAATTACCCTTGATCTACCACTGGCAGATAAACCCTGCTAATATTTAGATGTATATTCTCCATTTCTTGGAGCATATATACACATTTTTAAAAAAAACCAATATGGGATCATAATGGAGACATACTGTTTTGGAGTCTGCTTTTTTTCCCCCACTAAGCAATATATCATGAATGTTTTTACATGTTATGAGATCTTTTGCCATTTTTATTGACTGCAGAATTACGTTTTTGATAGCTTATTCTGGCAACAGTATGGAAGATGAATTTGAGATTCTGGCAAGATTGAGCTCCTGCAGGGATCCGAGTGATGAAACTGTTGCAATAAATCAGGCTGGTGATGATACGGCTGAAAGCACAGCGCTGCGAACAGGTGGCATCGAGACAGACGGGACAACTCTTTAGATCAAAAAAAAATGTGATTGATTATGCAGGGAAGGTGCACTTTCTTGACTTGGGTGGTATGTTAAGGTTTTGGATGTTGAATTGGTAAGAGATTGGTAAATTATATTTGGGGGAGACATTGAGCTGTAGAGATCCAAGGGGCGCCCAAGAGGAGATACCTAACAAACAGGCCAACAGATGAATCTAGAGCTCAAATTGGGGGACAGGGTTCAAGATCTACAGATACATACTTAGGAGTTAAATGGCCATTAAAACCCTGAGAGTGGATTAAATCTTCCCAAGGAGGGCACACAGAATGGCCAGGTGGGCAACACTGATTCACAGACAAGCCATGAGAAACACCAAGGTCTAAGTTGTAGGCAAAGGGGACAAGGAGAACACTTAGAAGGATTGATTAAAAAAAAAAAAGAAGAGGAGTGGAAGAGAAAGCAAAGGGGTCAACATTCAATGACAAGCAGGGGACCAGCTGAAGTTCAGTAAGGCAAAGACTAAAAAGTGTCTGTTTTGGCAATGTGTCAGCAAACTTTCTAATCATTTTGGTGGCATGTGGGGGAGAAGAGAGCATCTGGATAATAAAATTGAGTAGTGATTAGGGATCAAAGATTGGAGGCCTGAAATTTAGACCGGTTTTTCAAGAGGCTGAAAAAAGTCAAGAAATGGCCAGCCCCACTGAGGACGCAGGGTCATGGAAGGTGCGCTTTAAAAATATGTTTGGTCTTTGTCCCAGGCTCTTGGCGGGTCTCCTAAAACCCTAGGAATTTCCAGAGTGTTAGGAGTGTCTTTGTTATTCATAATGAGCAGCTTCTTATCACAAGGGAGTTCGTACTAATGAGCTGACTTAGGGTGGGGGCCCCAAGATAGCCCGAGGACAGGGCTGGTCACCAGAACGCTCAAGCAAGTAAGGAGTGGGATCTTTCAGCCCCGCCCACCAACCTGGGCAAGGGGCCAAGGGCCAGGAGATCAAACTCTGTAAAAAACTCTTTTTTTAAAAAAAAAGATTTTATTTATTCATTCGACCGAGAGAGACAGCCAGGCGAGAGAGGGAACACAAGCAGAGGGAGCGGGAGAGGAAGAAGCAGGCTCCTAGAGGAAGAGCCTGACATGGGGCTCGATCCTAGAACGCCAGGATCACGCCCTGAGCCGAAGGCAGACGCCTAATGACTGAGCCACCCAGGCGCCCCTCTATAAAAGACTCTTGAACCAGGAGATTTGCTGAGGCTCCAAGTTGGCCAGGGCGAGGAGGTGCTGGGAAGGGGTGCACCGGGGAGGGCGTGGGAGCTCTGCACTCCTTACCCACATCTTGCCCTGTCCATCTCTTCCATCTGGCCGTTCCTGGGTTTTATGCTTTAGGAGACCCTGGTAAAGATCAGTAAAGTGTTTCCCTGGGTTCTGTGAGCTATGCTAGCAAAGTATCAAGCCCCACAAAGGTATCATGGGAACCTGCAGTTTAGAGCCAATTGGTCAGAAGCGGAGGGAACAAACGATTTGCCAGGGGTGTCTGAAGTTGGGCAGTCTGGTGAGACTGAGCCCTTATGGAGAGTGAGTCCTGCGGGATCTGATGGCCACTGCAGTTGGACAGTGTCCATAGAGCTGCATGGTTGGACGCCCAGCCGGTGTCCACAGAGAACTGAAGAACTGCTTGGTGTGGGGAAAACCCACGCATGTGGGGAGAAGCGTGAGTGTGGTAATAATAGAGAGTAGAGGAGGCCATCTAGTTTTTCTTCTGGAAGGGTTTTCAGAGGCCACTCCATTTTGTGTTTAGCACCAAAGGGACTTCTGTACGATTCAAAACTGCAGGCTGGGCAGCAGAGGAGAGACTGATGACCAGGGGAGGGTAATTACTAGGGGGCCGTGTCTGAGGACACAGGCACCACGGGAAGGGCTAGCTTTGGGGGCGAACGGGATTGGTGGTGTCCATCTCATCCTCCTGGGCCAGTAAAGGCAGGCGTTGAGAAGAGTTTGGCTGTAGAGACGATAGGGAAGCAGCGTGAGGGACGTCACCACGGCCTCAATTTTTGCTCAAGAGCAATGAGGAGAGAAGTGGGAGTTTTTGGAACGCTCAGGGGCACGTGAGGGCAGACGCTGTGCCACTGCCAACGTGAAGGCCATGGATTTACAGTGGCACCTGTCACAGCTTGGAAAGAGCTGTGTGAACATCCCTGTACACACCTACCCACGCGGGTGCGCGTGTTTCCGAAGGGCTGGCACTGAGAACTGCGGTTTGGGGTCCAGAGGCACAGGCACCTCAAGTTGGAAAGGCACGGCTGAAATATTAATGAACCCTTTAATCTGTGCCAATTTGAGAGATGGAAACGTTCTGCTGTTTTATTGCACTTCTGTCATCTTTAGCTAGGGCTCAAGTCTCTCCGCGTATGTTTATGAACCACTCGTGTTCCTTTTTCTCTGAACTGCCTGTTTATATTGTGGCTGGTTTTTCAACTGGGGTGTTTGACGCAGATCTTTTTCAATGACATGATTAAACATTAATTGGAGCATCTCCTTTGAGGGCATCTCCCCGGACATGAGCTTCAGGGGGCCATCCAGTCTGGCTCCCACCCCAGACCCCAGTCAGATCGCCTCAGCGGTCTGTCTCCTCATGTCCCACGTGGCTTCCCGGCTTCTCCTACTCAGTCCGAACCCACCATCGTCCCCACTGGTGTAAACTCATTCCCGGCACTCTTCATTCCGCCGCCTGCGCTCTGGATGCTTCATTCATCCGTCCATTCCTTTATCTATTCATTCAGTCTATACTGTCGAACACCTACTGTGTTTCAAGCACTTCCCTTGCTTAGCCCAACCTCAAATGAACCGAACCTTTCTCCTTGCCTAATTCTACACCTCTACCAGAGGATGTTGGTGAAAAAACACATCAAAGTTTTACATGTGGGTACCACCAACCGAAATAGCTGGGCGCTCAAAACTGTGAGCGATGCCTTCCTCTGTTCCTGCTCAGCTCCCTTTCATACACCCCGCTGGGCGTGAACAAAGTGAGCCGCAGGGTTAGTTGTAAGGCCGTCCTGACCTGTTCTTCGAATTCGAGCCCTGCCTTCCAGCCCTGCAAACCGGCAGCGGGCAGCATCTGCACAGAACAACCAGGAAACACCACCAAGCTCAGGAGAGCCCCCAGCACTTCCAAGTTCAAAGCCCAGGTCATCCCTTCCTGCTTCTGCGATCTTTAGCACATTTCTTCGGCTGGGGCTCAATATCCCCCTTTGTAAAATGGAAATAGCCATTATTGTGAATTTTAAATAAAGTAATGCATGTAAAATACTCAGACAGTGACAATACATAAATAAAAAGTATTTTTATTTCACAGGAAAAAATAGAGAAAACAGGAGTCTCTTGCTCCCTAAACAAAAAAAATTGTTTCTTGCCTCCCGTCTTGGTCTCCCTTTTCTATTTACCACAAACTCGAGAGTGTCCTTCCCAAGCAGTGTCTCATCTGTTCCCCTCCCGGTCCCCTGACTTCTGCCCCATTACTTTCCGAGTCTGTTTTTACTAACCTCAGTCAGCCTCCTCAATGGGAGACAAAGGCCAATTTTCTTCCTTGTTCCCTGGCAGCATGTGGTCCTCCTCACGCCCCATTTGTTAAAACTTGTTCTTCCTTGGCCTTTGGAGGCACCACTCTCCCATCTCACTCCCCATTCCCCTGCTCCCTCCTCCTGGCTGGCTTCTTCTTCTGCCCATTCCCTATATTGACATTTTGGGCTGGATCGGTTGTGGTTGTGAAGGGCTGTCACGTGCATTGTAGAAGGTTTAATAGCGTCCCTGGCCTCTATTCCTCCCCCGACTTGTGACAAACAAAAATGCCTTCAGATGTCACCAACTGTCCCCTGGTGAGCAAAATCATCTCTAGTTGAGAACCACTGCCCCAAGTGATGATGTTCCCAGAATTCCTTCCTTGGAACCCCTCACTCACATGCTGTCCCAGTGGGTCTCATTCATTCCTGTTGCCTCAACTGCCATCTTCAAGGTGACCATGATGCCCATATTTCATTTTCCCAGCACCTATTTTTTTTCTGGGTTCTAGGCTCCGAGGGCCTAGTGCAGCCTGGTCCACCCATCTGAATTCCAGAAGATAGAATCAACTTCTCAACTTTTACAGATACACAAGAGAACTCCCCTCCTCCACAGCCTCCTGTGTTTGCAGTCTTGAAAAAAGGTATCACCAACCACCCTATCCAAAGCCACCAACCGTGATGCCATCACTGACTTTCTCTCACTGTCCATGTCTATAGTCATGAAATCTTTCCATCACACTTTCCGGGACTTGGATTTTTAGAAGTCAAACCACTTCCCGGTATAGAAAATATACTCTGAGTCCCCGATGCTCGGTGCTTCAGATTCCAAAGAGTGCTGCACACACAGGCTCTCCCTCCTTCTTGGCAGCTCCATCCAGCCACCCTCAGCCATGGAAATGTCGTCTGTTCCCCCAAGTTGGCTTTGCCTGCAGGTGCTGAGGTTCTGTCCTCTATGTTACCATCGCTCTTCAGTCAAATGACTCATGAGTGCATGGGTATGTGTGCTCTATCAGAATTGATGCCCCTGGCAGTGTAATCATCTCCGTCCCACCACCTGGACACACAGCTTCTCTATTCATCTGTGGGGTTTTAAAGGAACAGGGTCTTTGTCATGTCTCTTTGTCTCTCTCGGTTTCTTTCTGCCTCTCTTTCCATCCATCCATTCTCCTCCATCTTCTCTCCATCCTCACTCCAGGCAGAGCCCCTTGTTTTTTCACACCCCACTGACTACCCAAAGCTCACTTTTTCCTTGAACCTCACCCGTGAAGAGATAAACCAGTTTTGCAAGTCTTGTCACTTACGTTCTGTTGTTGTTTAGAAGGACTGATCTTTAATCCCCACTTCGTTTTTTCTTTGTAGAAACATATCTTTTGTAGAAATTAATAAAAGGAAACCTCATTTAGAATGGAATTGGTGGGGGGAGGTGGTAGCAGGGGGAGCTCTCACACCAGCACTAGTTTTCAATTGTAGACCCAACAAGAAGAGGGGGTCTTTGCTAGTCCAATACTACCTTCCTATCCCAGCAGGAGGAAGGAGGAAGGAAGATCTCTATCCCCCTGTCCCCCACCCCTCAACAGCCCAGCTGGTGAGAGACAGTCACAGCTCAGACAATAAGAAGCTACTATACTTCAAATGCCCAGTTTAGTCCAATGGACTTGTAGTTTATAAGAGCCCCTCCCACCCCCACCCCCTTTTTTCCTCTATAAAAGAGCTGTCCTCTCCTTTGTTCTCCAGAGTTGCCTATGGTTTGGCTTATCCTGTGTGTCCCGGGTTACTATTCCCTTCTATTCCCAATGAACCCCTATTTGCTAGTAAAATAACTGGCAGTTTTATGTTGAAGGTTAACACTTTGAATAATGGCTCTTTGATCTTTTCTTGGCTTTAATAGTATTTCTAATACTCTTGTGTTGATAGCTAAACTCCATTCTAATTGATACCCTCTTAAAAAGATGAGTTTTACCGATGGTGGAAAACATTCTATTTTACCAATGTAATCTTTCTATTGTAAATGCAGAAAGTGGGAAGCTCCCTTTTTATCATCCTGACTTAATTAAGTCAATTTTGAGGAGCAAAAGAAGTAATTCTAATTCATGGTCTCCCTCCCTTGGCTCTAAACTAGTGGAAAACCCTTCAATCGAATGTCTAATAACAGTTCTACTCTTTGCTTAGTCCCCCATCTATTGACTTGGAGTGAAAATTTTGCTCACTTAATGAAGAAAACTGTGAGGATTAACTACAGGGGTAGGAGAAGAGGGAAAGCACGTGTTCAGGTTAAAATCCTGAATAAAATTTACAGAGTTGAGAAATAGTAAATAAAATAGGGCAAATAAGCCCTTGAGAAACGTCTTTCTATTTCCAACAAACTTTCATTAATGGTTCTGGAGTTCTGACCCCCCCCCCTTTTCTTTAAATAGAATAAACTAAGGTGAAAATATAAAGCAATTTTCTTTGCCCAGAAAAAAGCCTCCAAAGTAGAATGCTCATTTTAGCTATTTGGATGTTACATATCAAATGAAAATTCCATGTGTTAACTTTTAGGAAATACACGTTTCCCTTACATTAATCTGCTACTCTTCACGTTTTCCTTTTGCCTTGGTAACATTCTAAATAAAGTATGCTACCTCTGACTTACTCAAATATTTCAGTTATCATAAAAAAGGAAGACTGAACCACATAGCTAAAATTAAATCAGTTTAAAATTCTCAAGAGTTGAAATTATGGTTGCTTAAGTTAATGGATTAATCAAACCATAGTTTTAGATGATGTTTCTGCAATATTCTAATTACTACAATCTGATTTTCCCTTGTAATTGTGAAGGTCAAAACTGAAAGCCTGAATTAAAAAGGAAATTAAAAGTTAAGAATAAAAGACAAGGAAGACATTTTTATTCCCAACATATGTCATGATAGATTATTAAGTTGACCTTGTAAAGTGAAAGATTTTGCTGTAAATCACACTGGAGTTGACTATAAGATATGGAAACAGCATTCCAAATCTTTTTGAAGCAGTATAATTTTATTTAATTGTGTTATTTTTCTCTGAAAAAGGTGATTCATTATATATCNTTTTGCTGTAAATCACACTGGAGTTGACTATAAGATATGGAAACAGCATTCCAAATCTTTTTGAAGCAGTATAATTTTATTTAATTGTGTTATTTTTCTCTGAAAATAAACAAAAAATAATATCTATACATGTTTTTGTTTTTATGCTTTGTAAAGCTTTCATTAGAGTAAAAGCAGAAATAAGGGGGAGAAATTCTTTGTCAGACCACATTTCCTGATTTGGTGATTGCAAAAATATTTTCCTTGTGCACATAGGACAAATTTTAGCAATAGATGGACAAAGGGACTACTTAGACTGATTATGGATTTTATGAAGGGCTTTTCTAGTTTCACAATATATATCCCTAAGTCACATTCTGATATCAAAATCCCATTAAGAAGGAACAAAATTCTTTAGTCTTTAGTGAAAAGTAGCATTATATTCAGAAATGTCTAGGATCTGAAAGATAAGACTAATATCTACCTTTTTTCCAAATGTTTATTATGAAAAATTTTAAACATGCAGAAGAAGTGAAGGAAATATTTCTCCACCTGGCTTAACAATTGTTAGTGTTTTGCTATATTGGTTTGCTTTGTATGTGTGTGTGTTTGACACATTTGTAAAATAAGGCGAGACATCGTGACAATTTAACCCAAAATACTTCAACATACATCTCCNAAAATACTTCAACATAAATCTCCAGAAAACCCCAAAGCATAATGGCAATATACCGTTTCATACTTAGGAAAATTAATAGTTATTTCCTAACACAGATAATTACATTTTTCCATATTTCCCTGANCAGAAAACCCCAAAGCATAATGGCAATATACCGTTTCATACTTAGGAAAATTAATAGTTATTTCCTAACACACATATTTACATTTTTCCATATTTCCCTGAGAATTAGCAGAATATGCCCCCCCAAACATGCCACTTTAGCCTAACTAATGATTATTTTGAGCTGAAGGCAATTGAGAAGAAGCGGAGACAAGAAAAGCTCTCTGCCTTCCTGCTATTTGCCTAAAAGCTGGACATAAATTTGTAAAGATGCCACCCCCTTCTTACCAGGAAGGACAGAAGTGAATCACCAGTGACAACAGGACACCCTTATCAGCCCACAGACGGCATCAGAGGAATCTATGTAACCCAACTTTACCAACAAACCTTATCTGCCATTGGTTTCCCATACATTTATCTTCCCACAATTTGCTGCCCTAGAAACTTGGGGTTTTCCCTTTGTCTTGTCACTTCTTGACAGATTTATTGTTCTTTTGTTAAGATGCTTGAATCGCTCATCACTGGGTGCTCCCACCTGTGCGTGCAGTGCCCAGGTTAGTAAATTCCTGTTTGCATTTCTCTCGTTAATCTGTCTTTTGTCAAATTTCTAGGGCACCTGCCGAGAAGCTAGGAAGGTAGTGGGAAGAAGTTTTTTGCTTCCCTACATCCCCCAAAGTCTCTTATTTAGAGCTCTTTTTTCCCCTCCATAACAAGATGCAATAAAGGTCCACGCATTACTTTTGGTTACATTATCTTAGCCTTTTAAATATAGAGATGTTTTTATTTGTTTTCAGGATGTTGACGTTTTGAAGACAGCAGGCCAGATGTCTTAGAAGAGTGTCCATACTCCGGATTCATCTAGTTATTTCTTCATTGTGTCATCTAACTTACTTCTCCACTTTCTGAATTTCATATAAACTGGAAGTTAGTTCTGCTTCGAGGCTTGAGTAGTTTCAGGTCAAACGTTTTTTTGGCAAGAAGACTGCAAAGGTGATACTATGCATATTATATTACAGCACACCAAGAGGCTCATAAAAACAGGGAGAAGGATTTCTGTTTACAGGGAATTATAAATGGTTTCTAGCAAGTCCTTTTCTGAACCCAGTTTTTTATTATGAAGAAGTGAATTGAAAGCAGTGAGGCCCCAGTATCCTCAGAGCAACATTGGCATAAAGTTTCTTCATGTGCTGGGGGAATGAGCCAGGTTAGGGTAAGCAGCAAAATTCACTGCTGAATAAGGTCAAGAAGACCATTTGGCTCAGAACCCTAATGTCTCCAAAGTGTGTGTGGGTCGTAGATTGAAAGGAACTGCCATATTTTGGCAAAGCTGGTCTAATATGGGACAAGCATGGTGCAAGCTGGCAGCTCTGGCCTGGGAGCTGGGGCTGAGTTGTTGTTGTCCCATCTCTGTCACCAAATAACTGTGTGATACTGGGAATCATTAACCACGTTCATCCACTCACCCACAGGGGAGAGGCCACTGTCCCAGCTGATCAGAGGTCACCTTGTAAATATTATGTAAGCACCAGTGTGATTGAATGTCAGAGGGGACTTCTTGCCGAGACAAGCAACAACACTTCGATTTTGTTTTTTTAAAGATTTTATTTATTTATTTGACAGAGATAGAGACAGCCAGCCAGAGAGGTAACACAAGCAGGGGGAGTGAAAGAGGAAGAAGCAGGCTCCCAGTGGAGGAACCCGATGTGGGGCTCGATCCCAGAACTCCGGGATCACGCCCTGAGCCGAAGGCAGACGCTTAACGACTGAGCCACCCGGGCGCCCCTTGATTTTATTTCTTGCGTGCCTTATGGAGCAAGCAGAGAAGCACCAGTCATACCCCCTTATCCAGTTGTTCAGTCATTGCTCAGAGGGCAACATGCACCGTCTGTCTGGAGCGGGCATTTCTGTCTGGCATGATAGGTTCCTTCCTGCCCGTCGAGGAGGATTTGTACACTGGACTATGAATGGGAGAACGCACGGCATGATGATGAAAAGGAGCTGCAGCCCCTTCTAAATCACACACAGCCTTACGTGTTGGGGAAGACTGGGTGTAGTCAACTTTTCCAATGGCTAATGATGGGAAAGGGCTAGATACCTGAGAGGTGGAGTCTGGTATCAGGATCCTGTTTCTGCCCTCTAGTTGAGCAGAGCCCTGGGAATGTGCCAACTGCAGGCTGGAGGAGAGCAAGTCCGACGAGGCTTCTGCCACACACAGGGCAGTCCTGCCCAAGCCTGGACCACAGCCAGCAGCCAAACCCACTGTCCCTTGCTCTCAGACCATCCGACCCATCCACACACATGCTCTAGAAAAAGTCTGGCATGTGTGTGCAAGGATGACAGGGAGGAAGGGTAGAGACTTCCCCTGACTTGGCACCAAGGCTCCTGAGTAAAAGCCAGGTGGATCAGGAATTGGCCGATTGTGGGATATGGTGTGGGGGTGTAAGGATATACAAAACAACAGGACTAGAGAAGTGAATGAAAGCAGTACAGAGTCAAGAAGGGGAGCTACCTGGAAGGTTGGAGGCACACCGGGGCCAAATAGCACAGGCGTGTCTGTGTCCTGGCCTCCCTTCCCGAGTCTCTGCTCATCTTACACCACCATCTTGTGCATCTCAACTGGCACAAAGGAACACACTGATTTATCTCTTGTTTCTGTTTTTATCATCATTATCATCAAGGGATTTAGGAAGCTCCTTGCTAAGTTTATTTTGTCTTATTTCTTTGGGTGAATAATCAGGCTTTATCCGTTAATCGCTGGATAGAGGTGGAGTGGGGAGATGGGGCAGAGATGCAGTTGGGAGGCTGGCCCACTTCATCAAGAAAGATGCAAGCAATTAAGCCGACAGTATTTAAAAAGCACCCAAGCCTCTGAAACTCAGGCTCTGGAATCCAAGTTTTCTGGCCTGTAGGGCATTGTGCAAAATCCACATGGTTAGTCAGGCATTTGTCTGATGGATGTGGGAGGATTGGATTAGCATGTACGAAAAGCTCCGTAGGTTGTTCTCGAGTATAATTTACTTGATTGTTTTTGGCCTGGTAAGTACACCCAGAGGCTTCATACTGATGTATGTGATTCAACAAAAACAAAAAACAATAAGGTCTTTATAGACTTGTGGTTTAATGGCTTTAAATAAATTAACTTCTTTTGGATCAATTCACTACACTGATGATATTTACAATCTATTAACTTTTTTATACTTCTCCCCTAAGCTACCACTTTAATATATAACTTTGGAGAAATCGCTTTATATCCCTCAAGCAAAAGTATTATTTTCTACACACAGGTAACATCAAAATGCATAGACATGCCCATAAAAAAGCATCTACTGGGAAAAGCTGAGCCTTAATCCCAAATTCCAGTTTCAGATTTAGACTCTCATGCCAATTTTTTTTTGGGGGGGAGAACATAAATTTTATTATTTTTTAAAATTGTTAACTAATTTTTTAAAATTTAAATTCAATTAATTAACATATGGTGTATTATTAGTTTCAGAGGTAGAGTTCAGTGGCATCAGTCTTATATATAAGACTCATTATATCACGTGCCCTCTTTAATGTCCATCACCCACTTACCCCAACCTCCCACCCTTCCCCCTTCAGCAACCATCCGTTTGTTTCCTGTGATTAAGAGTCTCTTATGGTTTGCCTCCTTCTGTTTTTATCTTATTTTATTTTTCCTTCCCTTCCCCTATGTTCATCAGTTTTGTTTCTTAAGTTCCACATATGATTGAGATCATATAATAATTGTCTTTGTCCGATTGACTTATTTCACTTAGCATAATACTGTCTAGTTCATCCATGTCATTGTAAATGGCAAGATTTCATTTTTTGGATGGCTGAATAGTATTCCATTGTATATACATACCACCTGTTCTTTATCCATTCATCTGTCGATGGACATCTGGGCTCTTTCCATAGTTTGTCTCATGCCAATTTTTAATTGAAATGGGAACTTTCTTCAAAAAAAAAAAAAAACCCATCACGAGCATTTGGTGCAAACGAAAGAATTTGTTTTATAGGTCCGTGGTCAGTTCTGCACCCAGTTAATTGTGTCTGGACTGAATAGTGTCTCTTCAGCCCTGATTCATATGTTGAATCCCTTTTCCCCATCATGACTGTATTTAGAAATAGGGCTTTTAGGAGGTAATTAAAGTAAAAAAGCTCATAGGGTAGGGTCCTAATACAACAGGACTGGTGGCTTTCTAAGAAGAGGAAGAGAGAGGTCTCTCTCTGCACAGGCAGCAAAGAAAGGCCATGTGAGCACACAGAGAGGGAAGGCTGCCTTCTGCAAGCCAGAAAAGCTCTCACCCTAATCAGCTGGCACCTTGATCTTGGACTTCACAGCCTCCAAACCGTTAGAGACTTTCTGTATCCCACCCACGGTACTTTCTTGAAGCAGCCCTAGCTGAGCAAGAAGGTAACCTTCACCAAGTTATT
The DNA here is from genome assembly GCF_002007445.2 of Ailuropoda melanoleuca. Taxonomy (NCBI): domain Eukaryota; kingdom Metazoa; phylum Chordata; class Mammalia; order Carnivora; family Ursidae; genus Ailuropoda; species Ailuropoda melanoleuca. The sequence continues at coordinate 125,462,659 of NC_048224.1, read as the reverse complement.
TATAAGGCCTCTGGGCCTCAGTTTTCTGATATGTAGAAATGTGTGGATCAGGTTCACTCAACCCTAAATTCTCTTCCATCTCTAGCATTCTAATCCGTGATTCCAACTGAAATAGTCTGGCTCCACAAGAACACCACACTTTTATTTAATTTTTTTTTTTAATTTTGAGTTTCCAGTGTTCAGAATAGTTACAAAATGGTATAGAGAAGTCCCATGTATCTTTTACCCAGATTCACCAACTTTTAATATTTTTCTCCATATACTTTTTCATATTCTCCCTGTATCTGTACACATATTATTTATTTTGCTGACCCACTGAGGGTAGAGTGCAGATATGATATCTCTTCATTCCTTAATAGTTCAGTATGTATTCCTTAAAACCATATTTTCTTTTTTTTTTTTTTTTTAAAGATTTTATTTATTTGACAGAGACAGAGACAGCCAGCGAGAGAAGGAACACAAGCAGGGGGAGTGGGAGAGGAAGAAGCAGGCTCATAGCAGAGGAGCCTGATGTGGGGCTCGATCCCATAACGCCGGGATTGCCCTGAGCCAAAGGCAGACGCTTAACCGCTGTGCCACCCAGGCACCCCCATATTTTCTTTCTTAACTACAGTTGCCAACCCTCAAATCAATTTCACACTGATATAACACTTCTATATAATCTACAGCCTATGTGCCAGTTTCTTCAATTTTTCTGTTAATATCCTTTAAAGTATTTTCCCCTCCTGGATGGGAATCAGTCTAGGATCACATATGGCTCCTTACTATGCTGTGGTCATGTCTCCTCCCCCCTCCTCCATCTGGAACGGTTCCTTGGCTTGTCTTTCTTTTCATGAGCATGAGTTTTGAAGAATACAGGCCAGTCATTTACTAGAATGACCTTTGGATTTATTTAATGTTGCCTCATGATGAAAGTCAGGATGTACATTCTTGGCTAGACCACTATATAAGTGACGTTGTATCCTTTCCAGGGAATCACATTAGGAGGCACATGATATCTGAATGTCCTTCATGGGTGATGTTAATCTTAATGACTAGATCCAGGCATTGTCCAGTTTCTCCACTGTGTATATAGTTTCTATTTTTCCCCTTGCAACTATTATGCGGTCTATGGAGAGACACTTCGGAGACCATGCAGTGGTCCTGCTCACCATATGACTTCCCCCCAGACTTAGCATCTGTTAAAGAAAGATTCTTGACTGAACCAGTCTTTACTAGGATGTTTGGAAAACGGTGATGTCCATTGTTACCACTCCCTCCATATTTATCAGTCCATGCAAGTCATTCACCTGTAAACCAGAACCCCCAGTCCTCTCCTCCCTATTATTGTACTCGTGGATCTTTATTTATCCAAAGGATGAATAATCTACTAATTTCCTTATTTATTTTGATGCTCTGATTGGCCCAGATATGACCAGCGGGAACCCCTTCAAACTAGCTCTTATGTCCTTTTGATACATTCCCAGCTTTTTAACATTTTTGAGAAATGTTGATTAAAATCAGAGGCGACTTAAAATAAGTGCGATTTGTGTGTGTGTGTGTGTGTGTGTGAGCGTGCGTGGACAAATTATCCATTGACAGCAGCTCAAAAATTTATTAGATGCTGTAACTATATACAACATATTTTCTTTAGTTGTATTATTCTTAGGTCTTCCAGTTAAATGTTGTAATTAGTTTTCATAGTTATCATAAGTAATTAGACTGGATTGCCAAAATCCTAGGGCTAATTTGGAAGACAGGACTGCAGCCAACGGAAATCTTTTCAACATGGAGTCTTCAGCATCTTATCTTCATTTGAGGGCCAACGTCTTTATCATCTGTCCCTTACTGTGATGTGCGTGCACAGATTTTCACTTCACTTTAGCCCTCGGCATTTGGTCTCTGTGGAATTTCTGATGGTTCTTCTCGCCTCTGCAATCTCGCTGAACAAAGCCACATTTTCTCCCAAATTCAGTCATAATTTTCATTTCTGCTATCAACATTAAGGCACTATGCCAGAGGTCTTTAAACGTTCACGATACTCTTAAGAGTCTCTGTAATTTTTTCCAATGCCCGCAGACCAAAAGAAATCCTGAGCCGTTCCTTTTATTAAATATTCAGGCCCAAATAACTTATTAAGTATTTATGGCCAAAAACTTGGTGACCGTTTGGCAGAATTCCATACACAAATTGAAAGAAAGTTCTATTTTTATTTCGTCCTTAAATAACCATCCTTACTCACGAGTGGGGTGTGTGCACCTGTTAGGTAGTGCACAGCTTCCCAAGCCTTGAAGCAGACTGGACATCACCAATTCTATTTCCTAGAACACGTTCATTTTCATGGGCAGTTACTTTTTATCAGAAGTTCTAAAAGCTGGCTTGGCAGAGTGATGACGTCACTGCAAGCAATGTAGCGTGACTACTGCTGAAAAGGAGGGACTACCTAGTAGTCTGAGCAGTGTCCTACAGATGGCCAGTTATCGCTGTGTTTCCCTCAGAAATGGAAAATACTCTGCGCACAGTTTGGGAACGATGACCCTAAACCCTGGAAACCTTCAATCTCCTTTGTAAAAGAGCAACAACAAATACTGAGCTGTTGTTAAAAATCTTTTCACTAGTGGTGAAACTGGTAGCGTTCATAATGCAGCATCAAGCTGTGGGTCGTTTTCACTGTTTATCAATTGGGTGATCACATCGTTTATTTTTCCCGTCACAGGAGACTTGTAAGAGTGAAAGAGGTGCTACCGCGACAGGGTTCTGGGACGACAGGTGTCAACAAGGAGTGTGCTGGGCAAACGTGGCCACCCTGTTCATCCTGACATACATCACAACGCTTACATTCTGAAATCCACCTTTACTCAACAAATGATTCCTACTACAACGTGGTTCCTATGATCTTGTAATCTGCCAAAGGATCTTAACACATCACATTGTGAAAAGGTAAAGTTGACTGACAGCGCTCTTCCTTCTCCTCTGTCCTATCCCTTTTCCTCCATCTCCCCTTAGATGCTGGGCCTTTTCTTCTCCCCGACTCCCACCTCAAATCCCATCAAAACTCACCTGCCACTTTCCCCGTCAGCCAGGTTCAAGTCTTTCCTGCAGTGTTTTGAGGACAATGTGAACGGTAACTACATTCATGATGCACAAGAAAGCCCGTGAAAGTCCTCTCTTCCCGTCTTTTTATGTAGGATCTGCACACGGCAGCTGCTCCAGATTGCCCCTTCTTCCACACTAATCCCCACAAAGCCTTCACAGTCAACGTCCATTCCCAAGTTTTCTTGGGTCTCTTTCCCCTCCTTAGCCATGACTTCTTTGAAATCTCAAGCTCTTCCCTTATCTGGATTTCACACAACAAAGGAACTCAGAAAGCGACTCTACACCTTAGAGATTGCAAACACTTCCAATATTCAATCCTTTCCCCCCTTTTTTTCTTTCACATTCGAAGGCACTCATCCATGCATCCCTCAAAATTGCCTGTGAAGGTTCCACTTAAATGCAAAGCTCTGACGGGTGGGGTAAAGGGGAGTTACGGTAATCATTACTGTTTTTAGAGAATCGCAAATTAATTGGAGAGAAAAAAAATCTATAAAACAATAGGATGCTTAGGCTTTGCAGAATGTCTGTGCCTGGCACGTAGCGGATGTCTGGAAACTGTCTACTGGTGTAGGAAGTAGCACTGGCACTGGGAAATCGTCCCTAATGAGCTCGCCAAACTTTTACGGAGCGCCGGCGGTGTGCCAGGCCGACTCCGTGCAAAGTGGTGGTCGGTTCAACGGGCGTCCCGAGGACCCAGCGTCACAGGGAGGCTGCCATCCTGCCTCCATGCCCTTGCCTGCCCCTTCATCTCAATGATGATAAATGTGCACGATCACAGCCGGGCGCGGATGGGCGGGAAGGGCCGGCCTCTTGGAGCAGGGGGCTCGCCCAGGGGACCACACCGCTCGAAGACCGCGGGGACGAGCCTGGGAGGACGAGCCCGCCCGCGGAGGCGCAGAGGAGCCCAGGACCCGGCGCCCGGGCGCCTCGGGACCCCTGTTGATAATTAAGTCAGAAATTCGCATTATGTTGAAGAAAGTAAGTAACGTATACGTCGCGTCTAATCACGGCTCGTAGAAAGCGGGGCGGAACTCTGATGTAACCGTTTAACACGACCGGGAAGGAACCCTCCCAAGTGGTGATGGAAGAGAGACGGAAGGGGCAGACGCAAATAGTTCAGTAATAGTCTACTCTAAAGAGAATAGAAAAGGCGCCGAAATAGCTCAGTTGGGAGAGCGTTAGACTGAAGATCTAAAGGTCCCTGGTTCGATCCCGGGTTTCGGCAGCCCTTCTTTTTAGTCCGAATGGAGTCAAATTTCGAGTGAATTCCTTACCCCGAGTAACGCGGCGCTTTAATGCCAGACCACTTGAAAACAAGGGCCTGAAGGATCAGCGAGCGAGGAGTGGAAACGGCCACTCTCAGCGGCCACCCTGCACCCCCACTTCCGGGGCGCTCTCCCGGCGGGCGTCGGAGGCGCTGTTGCGCTTGCGCGGTGCGGAGCCTGGGGGCGGGAGAGCCAGCTCCACCCCAAGTCCCGGAGCTCCGGGCCCCGGGCGCGCCCCCGGCGAGTGGAGGATGCTGTTCGCCCGTCGCCGGGGCCGCACTGCCTTGGGTGCTGGTGTGAGGCAGCTCTCCATGTGTCTCGCGGGGCAAGAAAGACAATGTCACCCCAAATTTCATTCCCCAGAACATCCCAGTTTGAAAAGCAAGACCCTGCTGTTGAATCGAGCGGCCCCTCGCGGGCCTTACCCGTAAAGGAACCCGGCGGCTCCGTATTTCCGGTTAGAGGTACGGGCTGGGCCTCTCCGGGGCATAATTCGGGGTACTTGCCAAAGGGGTGAAAACGTGGCGGCATCACAGCCCTGTTAAATTAATGTCTTGTACCCAAACAACTTTATTTGGAGGGTAGATCAGTGGTTCTCAAAGTGTGGTCCCCGGACCAGCAGCCTCGTCTCACCCTGGGAGCTAGTTCGAAATGCAAATTCTGGGCCCTACCTCAGAGTACTGTATCAGAAACTGGTTTCCAGCGTTAGGAGTTTTAACAGCCTTGCGAGTGAGATTCTGAAGCAGCTTAAGTTCGGGGATCCACTTATTATAGACTTTACTTTGTGTTTCTCAAAAGAGCCCTTTCCTAAGACTGTTTTTGGGAACAAGCTTTTTCCTTTTGCCGTCTTTTATCCTGCAAGTCTGAAATAAAACTTTGACACGTGCTCGAAATACATCTTTTTCTGAGCGTTTTTTCTTTCACAGTGAGCGTGGTGGGGGTGGGATCAACTCTCCTAGCTAATCCTAAACCCTCCTGTTCTATATTGTGTGGCTCCTGGGAGCTGAGCCAGGACCCAGGGGAAACAGTTGCAAGGGTGTAGATTTGAATTAAAGGAGGAAGAAATTTCAATTTGTTAAGTCACTAGAAAAGGAGTATGTGGTGGTGCACTGGGGGTCAGCACAGGAAAGACAATCCCTCTAGTGATTCATGCAGTAGGGCTTGCATATCTTCTATTGTTTTGGGAGGGTACTTTGCATTTGTGAAGTACTGTGTGCTCTCAGGTTATCAATTCATTCATCAATCGAGCATTAATTATTGACCTCCCACTATGTGCCAGAAATGATTAGATTTTCATAATTACCTAATACAGTATGCATCATTATCTTCATTTTACACATAAGAGTCCTCCTAGGATTGCAAAGATTAAACCTAATGTATGTCAGGCATCTAACATCTGCTGCCTCTAAAACGTTACCATCCCTGAACAACTGTTGGGATGTTTGGTTAAGATGTGTGCATAAAAATGAGGGGAGCTATAGGAAGAAACTAAAAGCTTTTGCTGGTTAATCAGAACCTGAGGGTTAGCTACCCTGCGGGGCAGACAATAAGATCAGGTATTTGCGAGTGGACATTTGGTATCAGGGGAGGCTAGGTGCACACATCAGGTTAGAAGTCCGAAGGGGGAAAAGTCAATGGGGATCGTTTGGACAGGTCCCACTGGGGTGTGGTTGGAAAGGGTTTTGCTGGCCTTGTGGGAGAGAGGAATGAACACAAAGAAGATAGGGAGCACTTAAAATATTTTAGGTATGTATATATTTTAAAATAATTATATAATATATATATAATTTTTTTTTTACCTTAAGAAGTAAGGTCTAAAGATGTAATCTGATCACTTTTATTGCTTTTCATTGATGCGTGAAGTGCTCTGATAGATCTCAAACCTGTCACTTCCCAGAGTGAGGTCTGAGCAGGACTGAACATGATTTGTCTCCTAGGGAGCCCCTGACATCTACACCAGGATAGCTCTTTCGGACTGAGGAGGAGGTGAATGGTGAGGGGGGAAGATGTGGAGTCAGTCCTTACTTTAGAAAAGAAATGCTTTCAATGGAAAGAATGTGATCCCATCGCACATTTATTAGCTAATGCTCAGCCCAGGTCTCTAGAGGCAGCAAAAAGGTTGTGAACGTTTACTCTTGTTTCAGGTCATTTATTCAGTGAGGAAAGGGAAAGACATCTTTTTACATTTCCTTGAAAAGTTTTGAGAAAGAGACCTGGGACATCTGACTCATGTGACAAATTTCTAAGGGAGCCACAAGCACATTGCTAAATGACTGTTTACTCCTTAATTATCCTGGATACTATATTCATTTTAAGGCGGAATTAAGATAGAGCGAAGCTGTTATAATTGGTATCTATACACTAAAACTAGATGGGCATTTAATAATTCTTTGGGGGCCTTTTGTGTCATCAATATGTACATACATTAATATGCATTTTATTAGTCTTAGGTTATGGGTCTACTCTTTTAATTGTATAGTGGTTTATAGCTGTTTAGTTTTCTGTTGTATTTGCTGTCCTATCTCGGATTTATATGTTGAGCCTTGGTCAGAAATACAACTCCCATTTGGATTTGCCTCAGATCCAGGAACATACAGCTCCTACACAATAATCCTTAATGTGGTCTCAGAATGGATTCCTTTGTGTAAGTGTAACTCACTGATCTAACTGAAATCTTGGAGGATTATTTGCAGTCCTAAGTGTTGGAGCCCAGGGAATGAAGCAGAACAGTGTGAGCAAAGGCAACGGTCTTCTTCGTAACAGACACGCGAGTCACGTACTCCTTCCATAAATCCCAATGCCCATACGTGAGTAGCCTTACAGCAGGGTGCACGAATATTTGACGATTCGTTGCTGAAATATATTCTCTGGTGCATTTGGAGCAATCCCTCTCCTTACCGCTCGTTGACGCTCTAACAAGAATCTCCAGTCACCATTTTTGGAGTGCTATCTATGTGCCGGGAATTCTGATGAGCATGTTTCGTGCATAATCCTACTAAACTTGTCAATAACTCGATCGGGTAGGAGGCAAAGTTGAATATAAATGAAAAGAAAAAAAAGCTACATAGTTGTGCCATTGAGAAAAGCCAGCACAATTCTGAGACGTATCAAAATGAAATACGAGCCATAAAAATAAAGGAGCAATTCTTTAATACACTGTGTTAGTGCGGTTCATGTTAGAGCATTTTGTTTAGTTTTGATTAACTCAATTTAAGAGGAAAGGGTTAGTAAAGAACAAAAACATGATTAAGAAAGAGGAGCTTTATTTTATAAACAACAAAAATGGGGCGCCCGGGTGGTGTAGTCGATAAAGCATCTGACTCTTGGTTTCAGCTCAGGTCCTGATCTCAGGGTTGTGAGATCAAGCCCCACCTCTGGCTCAGTGCTGGGGGGCGTGGAGCCTGCTTGGGATTCTCTCTCCCTCTCCCTCTCCCGCTCATGCTTGCACGCTCTGTCTCTAAAATAAATAAATCCTTAAAAAAAATAACACCACCACCAAAAGGATATGAAATAGACTCGCCAAGATAAAAGAACACTAAGAGTAACTTGATTACAGTCTTTGAATTATTGTTTTGCAAGAGTGTATGATTTCCAGGGAGACGCTACAAGAACAGGCTTAGATGAAGGCAGGAGAGGTAAAGAGAGGAGCTGCGATAAGCTATTTGACCTATTTTGTGATAGAAAATTGTCTAAGATTGGGTGAATTGGAGAATTGCTATTGAATGGATCTATCCGTGCTTATGAGGACCTTTGAGGTGTAAGGGAGGAAAAAATAATTTCTTCCCACTACCCTCTTAGCTTCTCAGCAGGGGCCCTAGAATTCAGACTGACAAAAGGCAGATTAACAAGAAAAGCTACACAAACAGAAGTTAATGAACCTGTGCACTGCACACACATGTGGGAGCCCCCGGTGATGAGTAACTCAAAGGGCTGGTTCGAACTTAGACTTCTGTAGCATCTGAACCACAGAACGATACATTTGTAGAGAAGTGACAAGACGAAGACTTTGCACTAGGGCGGCACATTGTGGGAAGGTAAACGTATGGGAAACTAATGGCAAATAAGGCCAGTTAGTAAAGTTGGTTACGTGGATTCTTCTGGTGCCATTTGTAGGCTGATCAGGGTGTCCTGTGGTCTTTGGTGATTAACTTCGGTCCTTCCTGGTAGGAGATGGGGGAGTTGGCGAGGAACGTCTTTACAAATGTGTGTCCTGCTTTTGGGCAAATGGGGAAGAGCAGACAGCTTCTCGTCAAGTGCCTTCAGATCAGATTAATCCTAATGCCAAAGTGGCACGTTTCCGGTGGCATATTCACGCCTGCCGACACTTTCAAAAAACCGGAGTTGTGGTTGCTCCGCTAGTGTTGGTGCTGACCAGGAAGGGAGCGGGGGCGGGGGGTGCAGTGTGGTGTCAATTGAAAGAAAACCAACCTCAAAGTAGGTTAGTAAATGCTTTATCCGTCGTCCTACTGAGGACGACAGCTTGGGAGACAGCCTTTAGATTGCTCTGAGGCTGTGTTCTGAGGCTTGTTCACTACAAGGGGTTATATACACAACAAAAGGGAAAGGGATATGCGTACTTGCAAGCAGTTCTCCAAATAGTTGTGCNAGGAGGAGGTGAATGGTGAGGGGGGAAGATGTGGAGTCAGTCCTTACTTTAGAAAAGAAATGCTTTCAATGGAAAGAATGTGATCCCATCGCACATTTATTAGCTAATGCTCAGCCCAGGTCTCTAGAGGCAGCAAAAAGGTTGTGAACGTTTACTCTTGTTTCAGGTCATTTATTCAGTGAGAAAAGGGAAAGACATCTTTTTACATTTCCTTGAAAAGTTTTGAGAAAGAGACCTGGGACATCTGACTCATGTGACAAATTTCTAAGGGAGCCACAAGCACATTGCTAAATGACTGTTTACTCCTTAATTATCCTGGATACTATATTCATTTTAAGGCGGAATTAAGATAGAGCGAAGCTGTTATAATTGGTATCTATACACTAAAACTAGATGGGCATTTAATAATTCTTTGGGGGCCTTTTGTGTCATCAATATGTACATACATTAATATGCATTTTATTAGTCTTAGGTTATGGGTCTACTCTTTTAATTGTATAGTGGTTTATAGCTGTTTAGTTTTCTGTTGTATTTGCTGTCCTATCTCGGATTTATATGTTGAGCCTTGGTCAGAAATACAACTCCCATTTGGATTTGCCTCAGATCCAGGAACATACAGCTCCTACACAATAATCCTTAATGTGGTCTCAGAATGGATTCCTTTGTGTAAGTGTAACTCACTGATCTAACTGAAATCTTGGAGGATTATTTGCAGTCCTAAGTGTTGGAGCCCAGGGAATGAAGCAGAACAGTGTGAGCAAAGGCAACGGTCTTCTTCGTAACAGACACGCGAGTCACGTACTCCTTCCATAAATCCCAATGCCCATACGTGAGTAGCCTTACAGCAGGGTGCACGAATATTTGACGATTCGTTGCTGAAATATATTCTCTGGTGCATTTGGAGCAATCCCTCTCCTTACCGCTCGTTGACGCTCTAACAAGAATCTCCAGTCACCATTTTTGGAGTGCTATCTATGTGCCGGGAATTCTGATGAGCATGTTTCGTGCATAATCCTACTAAACTTGTCAATAACTCGATCGGGTAGGAGGCAAAGTTGAATATAAATGAAAAGAAAAAAAAGCTACATAGTTGTGCCATTGAGAAAAGCCAGCACAATTCTGAGACGTATCAAAATGAAATACGAGCCATAAAAATAAAGGAGCAATTCTTTAATACACTGCGTTAGTGCGGTTCATGTTAGAGCATTTTGTTTAGCTTTGATTAACTCAATTTAAGAGGAAAGGGTTCGTAAAGAACAAAAACAGGATTAAGAAAGAGGAGCTTTATTTTATAAACAACAAAAATGGGGCGCCCGGGTGGTGTAGTCGATAAAGCATCTGACTCTTGGTTTCAGCTCAGGTCCTGATCTCAGGGTTGTGAGATCAAGCCCCACCTCTGGCTCAGTGCTGGGGGGCGTGGAGCCTGCTTGGGATTCTCTCTCCCTCTCCCTCTCCCGCTCATGCTTGCACGCTCTGTCTCTAAAATAAATAAATCCTTAAAAAAAATAACACCACCACCAAAAGGATATGAAATAGACTCGCCAAGATAAAAGAACACTAAGAGTAACTTGATTACAGTCTTTGAATTATTGTTTTGCAAGAGTGTATGATTTCCAGGGAGACGCTACAAGAACAGGCTTAGATGAAGGCAGGAGAGGTAAAGAGAGGAGCTGCGATAAGCTATTTGACCTATTTTGTGATAGAAAATTGTCTAAGATTGGGTGAATTGGAGAATTGCTATTGAATGGATCTATCCGTGCTTATGAGGACGTTTGAGGTGTAAGGGAGGAAAAAATAATTTCTTCCCACTACCCTCTTAGCTTCTCAACAGGGGCCCTAGAATTCAGACTGACAAAAGGCAGATTAACAAGAAAAGCTACACAAACAGAAGTTTATGAACCTGTGCACTGCACACACATGTGGGAGCCCCCGGTGATGAGTAACTCAAAGGGCTGGTTCGAACTTAGACTTCTGTAGCATCTGAACCACAGAACGATACATTTGTAGAGAAGTGACAAGACGAAGACTTGCACTAGGGTGGCACATTGTGGGAAGGTAAACGTATGGGAAACTAATGGCAAATAAGGCCAGTTAGTAAAGTTGGTTACGTGGATTCTTCTGGTGCCATTTGTAGGCTGATCAGGGTGTCCTGTGGTCTTTGGTGATTAACTTCGGTCCTTCCTGGTAGGAG
>NC_048224.1:125450630-125451252 GCF_002007445.2 Ailuropoda melanoleuca | reverse complement strand
GGCAAGTGAGATGGTCACGGGGGCTGACATCAGTCACCTACTGCAATGCACAATGGGGTGTGGACTTTGCTGGCAGAGACCATAAAAAAGATGGTGGCTCATTGGGATGGATCCTATTATCTCTTAACAATAAGTATGTCTAAAAACAATATTGCATTTGACCATGCCGCTGGGCTGAGTTAGTGTGCACGAGAAATCACGTACTCTAGTCAGACAAAAATTTTAAAAGGCACTTTGCTTCCTGAGATAAAGCAAGACATTCTTCTAGAGGGTCCCCCTGTGTGGTTGCAGTCTCCGTAACAAATGAAACCATAGTTGCTCCTGGACTGACTCTGCATCAGAGATAATTTCATCCATGATAATTTAAATGTTGATGGCTGAAGATATGTGGTGACCTCTGTAGATAAAATACTGTGACAAGATCTCCGTTTTCCCACCTATGAACAGACTAAGTGGGAACTTGGTCACATTGCTTCCCTTGCGTGCAGATGTGGGTGTGTTTCAACTTTTGTTATTGTTGTTTATTTTGTTTTTTTGCTTGCTTTTGTTTTCTTTTTAAGCTACTCTTTTTAAAACTGGACTTGTCCTTATTAAACTTCCTTGCAAGTAAACTAGTTTTTTT
>NC_048224.1:125444737-125447735 GCF_002007445.2 Ailuropoda melanoleuca | reverse complement strand
CCCCCCCGCCCCGGCCAGGTAGCTCCTCACCATGTCTCAGCCCCTGGCTGTTTTTGTTTTTATTATATTCCCTACCAAGAGAATGAACTCTTCTGAGGGTCTAGACTGAGGTTTCTGCTCCGTTCCTATCGTTTATGTCATCTAGCCCTGTGCCAGAAACATTTTAGATTCTCAAAAAATGCTTCTTGACATCTATTGATTTGACAATAAGCAACTGCTTCAGAGAGACTGAAAAGGTGGTGTGGTTAAGACTGTGGATGCTTTTCGGTGTTTTCTTTTTTGTTGATCTGCATTTTGTAAAATTTCTCACTTGCATAATTTAAAAAGCAGGGTGCGAAAATGCTCTACCCCTTCCGCACAGCAGAGTAGAGAGCGGGAAGCCGAGCCTCTTGGTTGGTGCTCCGTAATGAGCACGCGTTGTCTTGGTCTAACAGCCAAGTTGAGGCATTTTGGAGACCAGGATCTAGCAGAGCACGAACCCAGGTTAATTTAGGTCACAAACCCAGGAGCCAGGATCATCGTCACACATCACATGGTGTCATTCCGTGTAATGACATTCAATAAACGTCTTAATAACGACAGCAGTTACATTCTCTCCGTCTTTCAAGTTACTTAAGATGTTCTGATTGCTTTTCTAAAAGTAAGATTCAAATAACTCTCTAGACAAACACTTGTTGAAAAGCCGTCCAGGTGTAACTGAGCGATTAAGAGCTAAATAAAGGTTCTGTGTTCTGGGAGCTAGAAAGACAGCAAACAGTCCAACACAAACAGAAACATGTCTTAATACCGGACACTTTTTCCTTAATCCACCAATTATCACTCCGTTCATTCGTGTGGGGTTATAAGCCTGTGCCGGTGTTGGTCTTTGGTAGGTGAGCTTGGGAGGTCCCCTTTGAAGAGCAGCTGCTGGACATCAGAGGCCCTGGCAGCTCCCAGAACATTCTTCTGTCCATTGTCAATGTTATATCATCAGGTCCAGGCCTTTTGATGAAAAGATTCCTGAGGGTGGGGCCTGTCAACCCTGGATCCTGGACTGTGTCTACCACTGGCCCTTAGAGGAGCTGTGACATTTCTGTGCACTTCCTTTGGTTCACTGGGGGCCTTTAATAAAGGGCTTAGCTTCTCTATATGAAGAGGGATTTTGTGTCACCCCCAGCTTCAGAGCTGGAAGCAGAGCCCAGCTTTTCCCTGGTGTGGAGGGCTGTACTCTTACCAGCGAACACCACTTTGGGATGCCTGATGAGGTGCTGAATAGACTTCAGTTTTCCATAGAGCCTTCTCTGGGGTGGGAGGAGGTATCGAGCCTTGAAGAGGGCAACCTGGGGTCCCTGGGGGGCTCAGTCAGTTAAGCGTCCGGCTCTTGGTTTCAGTTCAGGTCATGATTTCAGGGTCGTGGGATCGAGCCCCTCATTGGGCTCCCTGCTTAGCGGGGAGTCTGCTTGAAATTCTCTCTTTCCCTCTTCCTCTGCCCCTCCCCCTGCGCGTGTTCTCTCTCTGTCTCTCTCTCAAATAAATAAATAAATCTTAAAAAAATAAGAAGAGGGCAACTGACGCTGGGCTTTGCCATTTCAAAGTACTGATGCACTATTAACACTTATTTGCGATTACCCTGCCCTACCAACCGCAAGGTATAGATGGGGTCACAGTATTGGCAATAGATCAGAATTTTCTGGCTTTTGCCCCAACTATTTATTGAAGACCTCAGCCATTGGAGAGAATCTCACTTACCTGCCTGGGGGTGTTTCACATATTTTCACAAAAAAATCTCAGGTTGCCGGGCACCCCCCTTGGAACTCGGTCTATCAGGTTTCTCTCATCTCCTGCTTGGCTGCAAGGACCCTCCTGGGGTTCTGGGGGACGCTGACATGGGTACACTGTGTCCTCAGGGTGCTGCGTGTTGCCCTGCTGTCTGTGGAAGAGCTGTGGAGGCTCCCGGCTCTGCTAGTCTTACAGTATCAAACAATCCACCAGCAGTGGGCTGGAAGTAAGTCATCCCGTATTCAGGACACTGGGCTGGGCAGAGATCACTGACACCTGGGAGGATGGGCCGTATTCAAAACCCCGCATTCATGCTATTTGTTCTGCTTGCAAGATGCACGGTGGTTCGGAGCCCGGATTCTGGGGCCAGACTGCAGCCTGGCTTTGACTCCTGGCTTTGCGGCTGACCTTATAGAGGACGTCCCTCGATCTCCCCTTGCCTTAGTTCCTTCACCGGTAAAGTAGGGACGACGATGATGATAGTATCTCCCTCACAGGACAGTTGTAATCCTTCAAGTGCTAATATATGTAACCAAAACAAAGGCTGCCCCTACTAAACTCTAAAAAGATATTTGTTATATTACTGTGCCAATTGTCACATGAAAGTATCTCATCTCCCAGAAAATTGAGTACAAAGAGATAAATGGAATGACTTTATTAAAAGGAAACATTGTTTTACTATTCTAGAATTGGGTTTAACATAACACACTCCACCTTCCCACAAAGTCCTGCAAAGGCAGAAGGAGCATCCGCCCCCCGCCACCACCCCCCCCGCCGGCCTGCCACAGATGAGCCTGGAATGAAAGAGGCAGGTTTCCCTGTGACACGAGGGAAAGATAAGACAAGATGGGAAACAATTCCAGAAACCAAGGAAAGGGGTCTGTATTCATGTGGGGGGCCGCCATGACGGTGTACCACAGATTCGGGGGCTATTGTCCCACTGTTGTGGAAGCTGAGGATTCCAGGATCAAGGTGTTGGCAGGCTTGGCTCCTTCTGAGGCCCTGAGGGAGGGTCTGTTTCACGCCTCTCACCTGGGTCCTGGTGGTTTGCTGGCAACCCCTTTCTCTGCCTTCACTTCCCGTGGTGTTCTCACTCTGTGTGTATCTCTGTCCAAATGTCTCCTTTTTACAAGGACACCAGTTGTATTGGGTTATTATCTCCACAACAGCTCTAGTTCCAAACATGGTGACATTCTGAGATACCGGGGGTTAGGACTTCAAAATCTGAATTTGGGGGGGG
>NC_048224.1:125382783-125444336 GCF_002007445.2 Ailuropoda melanoleuca | reverse complement strand
CACCATGTCTCAGCCCCTGGCTGTTTTTGTTTTTATTATATTCCCTACCAAGAGAATGAACTCTTCTGAGGGTCTAGACTGAGGTTTCTGCTCCGTTCCTATCGTTTATGTCATCTAGCCCTGTGCCAGAAACATTTTAGATTCTCAAAAAATGCTTCTTGACATCTATTGATTTGACAATAAGCAACTGCTTCAGAGAGACTGAAAAGGTGGTGTGGTTAAGACTGTGGATGCTTTTCGGTGTTTTCTTTTTTGTTGATCTGCATTTTGTAAAATTTCTCACTTGCATAATTTAAAAAGCAGGGTGCGAAAATGCTCTACCCCTTCCGCACAGCAGAGTAGAGAGCGGGAAGCCGAGCCTCTTGGTTGGTGCTCCGTAATGAGCACGCGTTGTCTTGGTCTAACAGCCAAGTTGAGGCATTTTGGAGACCAGGATCTAGCAGAGCACGAGACCAGGTTAATTTAGGTCACAAACCCAGGAGCCAGGATCATCGTCACACATCACATGGTGTCATTCCGTGTAATGACATTCAATAAACGTCTTAATAACGACAGCAGTTACATTCTCTCCGTCTTTCAAGTTACTTAAGATGTTCTAATTGCTTTTTTTAAAAGTAAGATTCAAATAACTCTCTAGACAAACACTTGTTGAAAAGCCGTCCAGGTGTAACTGAGCGATTAAGAGCTAAATAAAGGTTCTGTGTTCTGGGAGCTAGAAAGACAGCAAACAGTCCAACACAAACAGAAACATGTCTTAATACCGGACACTTTTTCCTTAATCCACCAATTATCACTCCGTTCATTCGTGTGGGGTTATAAGCCTGTGCCGGTGTTGGTCTTTGGTAGGTGAGCTTGGGAGGTCCCCTTTGAAGAGCAGCTGCTGGACATCAGAGGCCCTGGCAGCTCCCAGAACATTCTTCTGTCCATTGTCAATGTTATATCATCAGGTCCAGGCCTTTTGATGAAAAGATTCCTGAGGGTGGGGCCTGTCAACCCTGGATCCTGGACTGTGTCTACCACTGGCCCTTAGAGGAGCTGTGACATTTCTGTGCACTTCCTTTGGTTCACTGGGGGCCTTTAATAAAGGGCTTAGCTTCTCTATATGAAGAGGGATTTTGTGTCACCCCCAGCTTCAGAGCTGGAAGCAGAGCCCAGCTTTTCCCTGGTGTGGAGGGCTGTACTCTTACCAGCGAACACCACTTTGGGATGCCTGATGAGGTGCTGAATAGACTTCAGTTTTCCATAGAGCCTTCTCTGGGGTGGGAGGAGGTATCGAGCCTTGAAGAGGGCAACCTGGGGTCCCTGGGGGGCTCAGTCAGTTAAGCGTCCGGCTCTTGGTTTCAGTTCAGGTCATGATTTCAGGGTCGTGGGATCGAGCCCCTCATTGGGCTCCCTGCTTAGCGGGGAGTCTGCTTGAAATTCTCTCTTTCCCTCTTCCTCTGCCCCTCCCCCTGCGCGTGTTCTCTCTCTGTCTCTCTCTCAAATAAATAAATAAATCTTAAAAAAATAAGAAGAGGGCAACTGACGCTGGGCTTTGCCATTTCAAAGTACTGATGCACTATTAACACTTATTTGCGATTACCCTGCCCTACCAACCGCAAGGTATAGATGGGGTCACAGTATTGGCAATAGATCAGAATTTTCTGGCTTTTGCCCCAACTATTTATTGAAGACCTCAGCCATTGGAGAGAATCTCACTTACCTGCCTGGGGGTGTTTCACATATTTTCACAAAAAAATCTCAGGTTGCCGGGCACCCCCCTTGGAACTCGGTCTATCAGGTTTCTCTCATCTCCTGCTTGGCTGCAAGGACCCTCCTGGGGTTCTGGGGGACGCTGACATGGGTACACTGTGTCCTCAGGGTGCTGCGTGTTGCCCTGCTGTCTGTGGAAGAGCTGTGGAGGCTCCCGGCTCTGCTAGTCTTACAGTATCAAACAATCCACCAGCAGTGGGCTGGAAGTAAGTCATCCCGTATTCAGGACACTGGGCTGGGCAGAGATCACTGACACCTGGGAGGATGGGCCGTATTCAAAACCCCGCATTCATGCTATTTGTTCTGCTTGCAAGATGCACGGTGGTTCGGAGCCCGGATTCTGGGGCCAGACTGCAGCCTGGCTTTGACTCCTGGCTTTGCGGCTGACCTTATAGAGGACGTCCCTCGATCTCCCCTTGCCTTAGTTCCTTCACCGGTAAAGTAGGGACGACGATGATGATAGTATCTCCCTCACAGGACAGTTGTAATCCTTCAAGTGCTAATATATGTAACCAAAACAAAGGCTGCCCCTACTAAACTCTAAAAAGATATTTGTTATATTACTGTGCCAATTGTCACATGAAAGTATCTCATCTCCCAGAAAATTGAGTACAAAGAGATAAATGGAATGACTTTATTAAAAGGAAACATTGTTTTACTATTCTAGAATTGGGTTTAACATAACACACTCCACCTTCCCACAAAGTCCTGCAAAGGCAGAAGGAGCATCCGCCCCCCGCCACCACCCCCCCCGCCGGCCTGCCACAGATGAGCCTGGAATGAAAGAGGCAGGTTTCCCTGTGACACGAGGGAAAGATAAGACAAGATGGGAAACAATTCCAGAAACCAAGGAAAGGGGTCTGTATTCATGTGCGGGGGCCGCCATGACGGTGTACCACAGATTCGGGGGCTATTGTCCCACTGTTGTGGAAGCTGAGGATTCCAGGATCAAGGTGTTGGCAGGCTTGGCTCCTTCTGAGGCCCTGAGGGAGGGTCTGTTTCACGCCTCTCACCTGGGTCCTGGTGGTTTGCTGGCAACCCCTGTTCTCTGCCTTCACTTCCCGTGGTGTTCTCGCTCTGTGTGTATCTCTGTCCAAATGTCTCCTTTTTACAAGGACACCAGTTGTATTGGGTTATTATCTCCACAACAGCTCTAGTTCCAAACATGGTGACATTCTGAGATACCGGGGGTTAGGACTTCAAAATCTGAATTTGGGGGGGGCACAAGTCAACCCATAATGGAATTCTGCTGGGGATCTCCAGAAACAACCACTGAGGACAAACCAAGAGAAGATTCCATTGTTTCTCGAGGGAAGAAAGCAACCGAGCAAGTGGTGCTTAAAATGGAACCAAGTGTCTTTTCATCGACGGCTAGAGTCGTCATGGAGCCCACACAGGGATGCTGGCTCAGCCTGCAGTCTCCCACCTCAGTGCACCAGGCTCCCTGTGTGTCTCAAGGGCCCCAAGGCTATTTGCAAATGACACTGGCCAGGGTCTGGGCTGAGCAAGGACTCAGGGCAGTAGTGAAGCTCACAGGCTGATCTGGCCCGGGATTCTCTGCAGCCACACGTCCTTCTCACCCCGGGTGGACAGGAGGCCACACGCACAGCGGCTCCCTGGCATTCACTTGTCCAGCCATTCCGAAGGCACTGCAGCCCGCTGAACTTCTCTGGGCCTGTGAGGCGCTTTGCTGGGTTGACCATTGCTTTCAAGGGAAGTGAGCAACCCATTGTTCTTGGTTACAAGACTCCCAGCCCCAGTCACAGCCGGTCTTGAGTTTTGTGGCTGAGAGTCTTTCCTGGGTAGAAAAGCCTGGAAGGAGACCAGCTTGTGCTAGTAAAATGTGGGGAAGGCAGGCATTCATAAGCTCATTTTACTAAATTTAAATCCACAGATGGATTTCAAACCCTATTTTCTTTCTCTCGCCACCTCTCCCAAAGTGGTTTCCAGGATTTTGTATACACACCCATACACACTAGAGTTATGTATATAAATAATTATTGTTAACAAATCACTTTGATTTAGGCTTGGGGGAAATAAAAGATGATTAAAAAAGAAAGTTCCCCTCCCGCATTTTGTGAGCAAGTAGAGGTTACGGAGAAAAGCTGTTATTTATTATCTTCTCTCAACTCCTTCCAAGACACAAAAAGTGTGCCTGAAGCTGTGGACCTTCACATGCCCTGGTGGTTTGACAGCCCGGTGCCCATTGCAGGTCAGTTGTATCAGGAGAAGTGTGGGCTCTGCTCAGAAGGTCTGCGTTTGAATCCCAGCTCTGCCCGCAACTGTGTGGCTATATAACCTTCGCCAAGACCTCTATCATCTTCCGGCTCACCCCTGAAATGCACAACGTCTGCCATCCGGCATTGTTGTGAGCTGCAAAGAAAATTGTTCAGGTTCAAATGAAATCACATACGTCAACACACTCTGTAGGCTACAAAGCAGCTCTGTGTGGATGAAGGTTGATAGGAGATGTTATTATGCTTTGATTATTTAGCACTGAATTTGCAATTACTCTATCAAGGAAACACAGCAATGGATAAGCAAAAGTAAGTATATTCATATAATAAAATACTGTTCAACCATAGAAAGGAATGAAGTCCTGATGTCTGCTATAGCTTGGATGAACCTTGAAAACATAATGCTAAGTGAAAGAAATCATTCACAGAAAGACTACGTATCCTATGATTCAATTTCTATGAAATATCTGAAAGAGACAAATCTATAGAGACAGAAAGTGGATTAGCGGTTGCTTAGGGCTGGGACAAACTGGGGGTTGGGGGGTGAAAACTAATGAGTATGGAGTTTCTTTTTGCAATAATGAAGCATTCTAAAATTGATGGTGGTGATTGCCGCACAGCTCCGTGAATGTACTAAAAACCATTGAAGTGGGCACTTTGAACAGGTTAATTGTATGGCTATATGAATTGTAACTCATTAAAGCTGTTACCTAGAAAACAAACAAACAGCAGCAATTGGAATTACCAGGCGCTTCTTAACATGAAACAGTACCTTTCTTTGTACTCATTAAAGGTATTTTGGGTTCCTCTATTGACAATAACAGTAATCTTAATGAGCACTAGTGAAATGTCAGGTTTTGGGTTGCAAGCTTTCTTTGTTTCATGCTCACAACACAGGTTTTTGTCCTCCTTTTATAGATATGTGACAAAAGCTCAGAGAGGTTAACCAACTTACCCTAGATCACACAACTAGTGTGTTTCCACGGTGGGGTTTGAAAGCAAGCAGATGGACTCTACAGCCTACATTTTCCTTATGTGTCCTCATGTCTTTATTGAGAGCATATGTTAAAATGTTTTGGACTCTAGTTTGTGTCTATGAGCTTTCCACTAAGTTTAAATGGATATGGCTAATCTTATTCAAACATTTTCCATCAGAAAAAAAAAAAAAGCAAAATCTACTTTTTTGGGGGGAATAATTATTCCAGAAAGGCACAAACTCAGTACCAGCAACTCCATCTGACTTTATTGCCAGGTGCATATTTTGATCTCGTGATCATTCCAGGAAGGTGTGTGTTTCTTAGCCTTTTCTTCCCCCTTGATAGAAAGCTGGAGCTTCAGACGTTATTTAACACCCACGTGTATGCCCATTTTCAGAGGAAAAGGGAAGATGGGTTAGATTGCTTAACTGGGGAATCATTTCACATTTTTGTAAGACTTAGAGTGCCCAGTATGGCGTTCTGCTAGAACTTGTCATGAAACCACAAGGCTCTCCGCCACAAACACGCTGTTTCTCCTCACTCGGAACTGCTTTCCCTTTGACACAGGGTCGGAGGCTGTTTTCCAGCACCGTCGTCGAAGGCCTTGCCACCAGAATAGATTAATTTTGTCATTACCCTTTCTCCATTTCTGTCTTTAACCAGAAAAAAGAGGTTAATTGTGTGCCATTTCTCAGGAGAATAAGGTATCAGCATTTTAATTCCTGATATTTTATGAATTGTGGGCAGCTAATTAAAACTTAAAGATTAGAGGAGCTATTTTGGCTAAGAGGCCATTTGCAGGCTTGTGAAATGAGGAGAACAAAGGGCTGTCTTTTCTTTTTATTCCTACAGCTTAAATGAACCTTCATGCTGAAATAGAGCCTTGAATTGTTTTACATACTGAGGATTCATTGTATTGATTCTAATTTTAATTTTGCAGCAAGTGGAGCGGGATCTGAAAGCGACTGAGGGGTTAACGTCGAGATTATTGGGAATGTTAAATAGCAAGATTTGTGTTCGGGGGCTCCATTCGACCCTTCTTGACTTCTAAGAGGCATCTTAAAGTCAGAGAGGAACCACTTACAGATTCTGTTAGATGTCCTTAATTGCCGTGTCAGAGCTCAATATGTATTTAGATCTTCTCTTCTGTTCTCCCTCACATGTAACTGTTTGAGTTGCTTCATGGTAGATTAACGGAGTTGCCACAAACATTGGGCTTTGTCTCGGCTTCTTTCTTATCTGGTAGACTTTCAAGTTATTCCATTTCTTTGGACACCGCTGAAATCACCAAAGGGCCCACATCTTTGAATCAGGAAATCACTAGTCCCAACCCTACTTTTTGCAAATGAGAAAAAAGGCACATCTTCGGCTGGGGCAGTCCCCACAGACAGTTGCTTGGAGAGTCAAGGTGGATTTTAGCTCCTATCCACCTCCTGACTGTTCCCTCGAGCAGGGCAGAACCCACACAACAGATCGCAGTGGTCATGAGTCAAACAATTCTTTCCACTTAAATTTCTTATCCGTGTGTCTCAATTTACTTCTGAATGTAAAACAATTTCTTCTTTCTGAGATGGGATTAAGTTGGATGAGATTGAGCAAATGTTCAATGCAAACTTGTTACATGCAAAACCAGGCTGGGCTTATCCTTTCTGTCCCCAGTCTCCTAATTTTTTCCCTCAGTCTAAATTAAATAAGCAGTAACTAGGGCTAAGAAAGAACCAACTGGGGGAAGGAGTGATGGTCAAACAATGGAGAAAGGCCATTCTATCCAAACAGAAGAGAGTGGGCAAAGGCTCTGAAACTGGAAAGAATCTGGTACGTTCTAAGAATTGAAATAAGACCAGCAAGACTGAAGCTGGGGGATTAAGGAGAGACACAGGGCAAGATGAAACTGCAGGGAGGGGAAGAAAGAGGTCAAGTCTTGGGAGGCCTTGAGTCCATGCTAAGGATTTGGGACCTTCCCCTGTGAGGAACTGGAATCTATTCAGATATTTGGTTTTAAGCAACAGGTGTAAGACGATCAAAGCAGTATTTTAAACAATAGCTCTAGAGGGAGATGAGAGTAGGTGTGGGAGATCTGTACAGAGGTTACGGGCTATGCTCAGGCAATGGACAACATTGTGTAGAACATGGCATTGGTGAAAAGTAGAGAAGTGAACAGTTTTGACAAAACTTCAGGAATTAAATTCAACAATATTTGGTGATGGATAGGCCAAGAACATTCCTCGTTTCCTCCTAAAGGAAACCCAGTTGAGATGAGGGCCCAGATATTGGATGGGAGTTCATGTGGACCTGGTTTTGGACAAAGGCAGAAGTGGCCGTGGTCAATTGTGAAAGTCTTCAGAGAATGAATGGAAGTGATTTGAAGTTGGAAGAAGACGGAAAAGGAAGAGATGTTGGTAGCAGGTGGAATAAAACTCAAAGAGCTCAAGAGAAATCATCTGGAAGCTACTTCCAACTTATGCTCTCTTCACCACTTGCCCTCTTGTGATTTAGCAAATGATTACATCTGGGGGAAACTATAGAAATTATATATTTAGTATGCCTTCAGATATCTTGGTTCCAATGGTGAATCTTTGTACAAACCTTGTTTTTTAAGAACACACTTTTGATATTGGTTTATTTTGCCTTTCCTTGAATGATCTTATATACATTACTTGGTTGGTAAACATGAATTCCTTTTAAAAATGTATTCTTTTAGAAAGTTTTTTTCTCCCATGACAAATGAGACAGACCATGAAATCTTTAGCACAGAGAAGCATTGCTTAGTTCATTTGCTTTGAATCATGTGGTTTTCATCAGACATATTTCCCTTCTGGGTTGCAATTTTAGAAGGATTTAAATTTAATGTAGAAAATAGCCTACCCAGCTTGTACCTCAAGCCCTAATTCTGCCCGATTTCCTCCCCCCTACTCACCCACACTTGACCAGCATCTCTTTTTACTTTCAACTAACTGGGGCTCAAAATACTTGCCAGCACATGGGATCAGCAGATCCCACTCCATAATCAGGCCTGGTCGATAGTGCACTAGATAACGCAAGGCGTGGGAGTTGCAGGGACCACCTGAATCTGGGGGCTGAGTCTGCTCTGTACGATGAAGGAGTTCCTAAAGTTAGAGAGTGGGTGGCCAGCATCGGGAAGCTTGCTCTGTGGCTTTATATTTGGGCCAGTGGCAGATACTGTCTTTATTTCTCACTTTTCTCTCTACAGTCTCTCCGGGTGACCTCATTTTTGAGCCCCACAACTTTTAAATCTGTCTTTCCAGCCACGACCTTGTTCATGTTGCCTGGATACATACATGGAGCATCCCCCTTGGAGGAGGGGTCACACGGCATATCCCAACTCGACTTTCCGTTCTCCAGTTGAACTCCCAGATGAGCACCTGGTAATGGCGGGCTAGATGTCTGCTGGCTCCTTCCTGCCGATTGCCTGCGTTGGTATTGGTCAACTGGGTATTGGTCACTGGGTTAGCACTGGCCAGGGATGCCTCATTAATGTTCTGGTCAAGAACAACTTAATTTACGTTTACAGGAAATTTTCTTTCAGTGCCTGCAGTGTGCCAGGCCACATGGTTCCCGATCCAACGGAGTCTGTGATATGGTGATAGTAACAGAGGACGTTTCTGACCTCGCACTTATAAGCCAGGCACTGGGTGAAGCGCTTTGTAAGCGTTAACTCTCTCACTTGGTTCCGATAGCTGGAATCAAGGAGATGGGTGCTGTTATTCTTCCATTTTATGGGCGGGAAGCCTGAGGTTTATAGATGTTAAGTATCTGGCCCAGATCCTGTGTATCACTCGGGGGAGGCTGAGTTATGCTCGGGTCACACCTCCAAATCTAAGTGGGTTAAAACAACAAGGATTTTTTTTCTCACTCACACTGCATGACCAGCAGGAGAGGCTGGGAGCTCTTCTCTACACGGTCCTCATTTTGAGACAAGGCTGCAAATTACAGACTGACTTTACAGCTTTCGGGTCACTGACCAGAGTGAGTCACATGGTGTAGTGGCGGATGTCTAATCCTACCACGCAGGAGAAAAGATCCAGAAGTATTTAGGTAAAGAGTGCCAGTTACCACCACAGTCAGGAGATGGGAAACAGGATTTATACCCAGGCAGGCTAACTCCAGAGATGATCTCTCTCTTTCTCTCTTAAAAGATATATTTATTTATTTGAGGGGAGGGGAAAGGGCAGAGGGAGACGGCGAGAGAGAACCTCAAGCAGACTCCCCGCTGAGAGTGGAGCCCAAGGCAGGGCTTGATCTCATGACCCTGAGATCATGACCTGAGCTGAAACCAAGAGTCAGATGCTCAACCGACTGAACCACTCAGGCGCCCCCAGAAATGATCTCTTATTCACCACATTGCACAGCCTTCTACTTACAGTTAAGGGCTGACCAGGACCATTAGGGACAGAGGTTCACAAAAGTGAGTCTTCCAAATTTTAGAACTCACATAGATCTCTCTCAGCTCTGAAAGACTCTGACGTCAGTCTACTGGTTGTCTAAGTAGGCCTATTATCCCCAAACACTATTCAGTTTGCTTCTCCACGTTTAATGTGCAAGCAGACTAGACTCGTGACACCAAGAGCAAGGAGCTGGAAGTTGCCATCTCACAGAGGATCTGATCCAGTGGCAAAGAGGACATTCAGAATTCCTCCTGGAGTTTCTTGGCTAGAAGAGACTTGCAAGGTCATCTAATTTAAGCACCAATCCTTCTTCTTTGAGGGCTGGACATCCAGTGTCCAGCCCGGGGCCAGGAGCTCACCAAGTCCTCAGGCAGCCTCACCCATATTGGACTTCAAAGCTGGAAAGAGTTTCTTGATAATAAGCTGAAATATGTCTCTCTAAACTTACTTCTCAGACTATGCACAACAATCGAATCCCACTTTCCCAAAACAGCCCTCACATTTTTAAAGATGGTTTTCATATTTCCCTTGAGTCCTTCTCTTCCAGTTGGAAACTTAATTTAAATTTAATTTAAAACACATCAAACTGAAAGTTTCCTTTTTTTGTGACAACACTGAGGTTCTTCATACAATTTGAGATGTTTCTTTCCTACTTTCCTTCCTTTCATACCTCCTTCCTTCAATTCCTTCTTCCCTCCCTCCACCGCCAATGCTAAGAGAATAATCTGATTTAAAAAAGATAAAAGGGGCACCTGGATGGCTCAGTGTGTTAATCGTTTGACTCTTGATTTTGGCTCAGGTCACAATCTCAGGTCGTGAGATCGATACCCACGTGGGCCTCTGCTCTGGGCATGGCGCTTGCTTAAGGGTCTCTCTCCCCCCCTTCCTCTGCCCCTCTCCCCTACCCCTCCCTTAAAAAAAGAGAGATAAATAAAAAGGGATTGATCAAAAAATGGACGTTGCCTGTAGCAACTCAGTCACTTTCCTGGAACAGAACTTCCACGGGGCCCAGGGGGCACCCACCCTGCTCTTTCTCTGAAGCCAGACATTACTAGCGAAAGTACGTTTGCTGTTTCATCTGTGCCTACCTCAGGGCTATTGAAGGATTAAAGGAAATAACCACAAAGTGACCAGCTCAGTGCCCAACACGCAGGAAGAGTGAAATGTTAGTTATTAAGAGAAAGAATTAAGTCAATGCTAGCCAGCTTCTACCGCCAACATAACACACATAGTGATGGGTAGAATCGCTTTTCCTCAGATCATGAGGAAGTGTGGCTTGCTATGTATATTCTGGACACATTTATAAATAACTGAGGTTTGACTAAGTAAGTCAGGTGAAAAACATATAAAAACACCACTAAAGAGCAGTCTATAAGGACCTCGATGTGCACATTTTTCTTTCATGAATGATTTGTATGAACACTTCCATCATTAATGATTTGAAGGAAGAACAGAGACGAAAACCTATGGATTCTTGACTCTATAAGAAAGTTAGAAGAGATTAATTAAAACTGAGCTAATGTCTTATAGGAGTTTAAAAAAAATAATCGATATAGCAGAAATGCAAACTCCACCCCCTATTCAAAAGCAGAGTGTCCTTTGCTATGGTCCCTAGATCTCTACTAAGGAGAAACTCCTTCGCAGCTTAGCTCAAAGATTTTGTACCTATTAGGTTGTGATGTGAAACCAAAGACCATCAGAATCCCAATCTTAGGATAGCGGGTAGAGTTTTTTATTTTTAAACCCCGTATTTTGGAATAACTTTAGAGCTGCAGAAAAGTTGCAAAAGAATAGGGAGACTTCCCCTGTACCCTTCACCCTAGCTTATCCTTATGTTATCATCTTGTGTTACCAGGTAGTGATCAAACCAGGAAATACTGAAGTACACTTAATAATTTAATAATTAATTAATTGATATATATTATTGATACCATGATGTTAGCTAATCTAGAGATCTTATTTGAATTTTACCAGTGTTCCCTGATGTTCCTTTTCTGATCCCGTATGATATTTCGTTGTCATGTCTCCAGTCTCCTCTCCTCTGTGAAAATCCTATCTTTCTTGTCTCCCATGACTTCGACACTTAAGAAGAATACTGACCAGTCCAACCCCCTTATTTTCAAGAAAAAGAAACTAAGACCCAGAGAGCACCATACAGTTAGATAATAGTAAATCTCTCAATGTGCATCTGTTTTATTCTTTTTCATAAATAAATTGGCATTTTCATAATTAAATTAGGCATTTTTGGCAAAAATACCACCAAAGTGCTATTGAACTTTTCTTTCATTGCATGATATCAGGAGGAGGTACATGATTTTATACGTAATGTCCTCTTGTTGGTGATGTTAAATTTGATCATTTGGTTAAGGTGGTATCTCAAGGTTTTTCCAGTCCGCTCCCCCTTTTGTAACTAATAGCTATCTTATTTTTAGACTATGTCAACACACCATCTCTCATCATACAATGATTACTGTGGAATTTGTCTTTTGTGGTTATTTTCTATTTGCATCATTCTTTCAATGTTTATTAATTAAAGTCCACTGTCCCCCTTCCCATGTTTTATTTATAAGGATACGGAGTCATGAGTATTCATTTTATTCTGTGTGTTATAAGACATTACTATCCTTGTTTTCTTGCTCACCTTGTTCTAGGTTGACCACTGAAGTCTCGTTCAAGTTGGTTCTTCTATTCTTTTGACATACCCCATCATTTTTGAGCACTTCCTTAGTTTTTGTCACTGCAAAATGTTTCAGGCTCTGCGTTTGCTTTTTCTGCCCCAATGTAGGAGTCAACTATTTCCCTAAGAGTCTACTTAATTTTAATGGAAAAACCCAGATCTCGATGTTAGATGACCGAACAGAGTGTTAATCAACAATAGTGTAAGCACCAGAGAGAAGAATAAAAAATAGTCATTGGCATTTAGTGCCAGGTAACAAACTATACGTGAGTTCTCGATACCAAGTATATTAGCCATCTATTGTTGTGTAACAAATCACCCCCAAATTTAGCTGCTTAAAACAACACACATTTATTATTTATCTGAGTTTCTGTGGGTCAGGGGATCTAGGCATGGCTTAAATGGGTCCTCTGTTTCAGGGTTTCTAACAGGCTGTCATCAAGGTGTGGACCAGACTGTTGTCATCTTAAGGCTCAACTGGAGAAGGATTGACTTCCAAGCTCACATTTTCCTTAGCAAGATTTGCTTCTTTGTGAGTTGTTGGCCTGAGGGCCTTATTTCCTTGCTAGCGATTGGCTGGAGACTGCCCTCAACTCTGTCACATGGGCCTCATGAACAAGGTAGCTTGCTTCAGAAATGGTTGAGGCTGAGAAGGCAATAGAGGGTTTGCTAGCAAGACAGAAGTCTGTCTTTTACAACTGAATCACAAAAATCCTATTATTTCTGCCATATTCCCTTCTCTCTGCTTTTGTGCCATACTCATTCTCTTTCAACTCTGACTACCTAAAATGTCTCTTGGTCTTCTCCCTTTCTTACTCCAGGGCTGGCAAGAAAAATACTCTGCCATGGAAACCAAGATGATACATGACCACATACCTTACATTCCAGAACTAGTTACATTTGTGTTTTTGAAAGATAGTTTCTACAAATGGATGATTGGCCAAATCTAGACTCTGACACTGAATATGATAATGACTGCTGTTAAAAGATTAGTTGAGAATTTTAAGTTGTTCGCACCTGGCAATTGTGCTATAGTGTCTAATCTTGATGTGCTGTTCTTTCTTTAACAAAGAAACAGGATTTTTGAAGCTGAAAAAGCCCTTAGAATAATGCAGACCAAACTCCAACTCCCCTTATTCTCAAGCTGAAGAAACCAAAACCGAGTATGATAATGGTAGAACTGACAATTCAAGAACTCTAGGCCAGCATGCCAAATCCTGCATTCTTTCCCCGAAGAGTACTTCTGTAGCGAGGAGTTCATTTGTTCTTATAAACACTTTCCTAAACTTTTTGGTTTACCAAGTTTTCATTCCTTCACTCGTCAGGCTAAACTGAGCACTCATTCTGTTTCTAACATGTGCTGGGGGTACAAAGATGGATGACGCATGTTTCAATTCTGATGTAACACAGAGACTAGGGGAAGAGAGACGTGTGAACACGCCATCCGATGGGCAAAAGGTCTAAGGGAGTTATGCATAAAGTACATTGGATACAAAGAGAGGAAGCCAATACAAGTTACTTTTTAGTATTTTTTCACACATCTAAAGACAAATGGGCTCTCTTTGGCGTGGCACAAATGTTGCATTGGAAATCTCTGTCAGTGCTGGTGATGGACGTTTTGAGTGGGACAGTGTTGGCTCCTGTCCATTGAATTCCAGTAACAAGTACCCTCTGGATCAAAAACAAACACACCAGCTCCGCCAAGGGTGTGCTCTGTGTTGGTCGAGAACCTCTGTCTACGCTGACAGGCAGCAAGCATCTACCTGCAGGAAAGCCGCTGAGCTCGCTCTGAGAGACAAACAGAAACAGAGTGGTGCTGTCCAGATGGTTTGAAGCACTAAAAATAGGAGTGCAAATTTGGAGCAGATGATTTTGGCTGGTGATTAATTACATTAGCCTAATGCAAACACAAGCATCGCATTCTATAAAAATAGCAAAGATGTCGCCATTTTACAGCAGTATTTTCTTCATTCCACATCTCCCAAATTTGGCTTTGGATTAGGACAGACTCACGTTTATTTTTGCTTTGACTTTGGTAAATGAGTCCTCAAAGCAAAAACATAAACAAGCAACAGAGAAAGAAAATGCTTGCCTCACTTACGCACAACCTACATCACTCATTTTACAGGTACAAAGCAAACATGTAAGTCATGAATGATTCTAGTAGTTAGGGAAGCCAGGCCCCCAGCTTGATAATTATATGAGCAATTTTTAAAAGGAGCATAATGAATATGTATTAGTTTGCTAGGGCTGCCACAACAAAGGACCACAAATGGGGTGATTTACACAACAGAAACCTATCCTCTCACGGTTGGTGGGGCGGGGGCAGGAATCTGAGATCAAGATGGAGGCAGTTGGCTCTCTCCCTGCAGGCTCTAGGGCAGAATCCCTCCTCATCTCTTCCAGGTTCTGCTGGCTCCAGTCTGGTCCTTCGCAAACTCTTCCCTTTTCTAGCCACATTCCAATGATCTGTCTCAGGGCCTTTGTAATACTGTTCCCCCTGCTGGGGACAACTTCCGCCTCACACCAGAGTTCTGATGTCCTTGCCACTATTCCATGGCCCCGTCACTTTCTCGACCTCAGTGTGTCTGTGTGTCATGGATGCAGGGACATGGCCCTTCTTCATTATGGTCAGCCCGGTACCTAGTGCAGGGCCTGGCATACAGTAGGTGCTTAATAAACATATTTTCAAGGAAGGAATCAATAAGGAAGGGAGGAAGGGAAGAAGGAAGGAAGAGCAGATGGAGGGGTGGCACGGCCAAGTTACTCTCTCGGTACTGGGTGTGCTACCTTTTTTAATTTTCCCCGTCACCCAGTCACATCGCTGTCATGCACACCATCTTCATTTCATAAATGGTAAAAAAACAGAGGCTCATGAAGACCAATGCGTCCAAACTGCTTTAAAACCTTATGCAGAAAGAAAGAAAATAAAAATGACTTGTGTGAGGCTGGCAGTGGTAGAAAAGTCTGGAAGGATAGCCATCAAATGTTAATAGGGTTGTCTTTGAGTGATGGATTGTATTATTAAGTTTTTGCTCTTCTTGCTTACCTGAATGATCTTTTTTAAAATGAAACAGTATTTAACAGTGAGAGGCAGATGCATTTGGGCTGGAGCTCAGGGGGGTACAATCATCTCCGATAGAAGGGGTGCAAGTCTGGTCCACAGGACGGGCCAGAGTTGCAAGGAGAGAGTAGTTTAATATACTTCATGGCTTGGAACTTGAGGTTAGACCCAGGAGTCAAATGACTTGTAATTTCAGCTTTTTCATGTCCAGTGTGGAACTGGAACGGGGTTTAACCACTGATGCTCCACTTTGCTTCTTTTTCAATAAGATTCAGAAATGTTCTGTGTGTTTCTAAATCATGGAGCCAGTGTTGCTTTCGAGCACCCTCCAGAGAATGTTGTTCTCTCTGTTGTTGCCACCAACAGCCACCGTTTCGTGCTTCAGAGGGAAGAAGTCCTTCCTCAGTATTCTTACTGCTTCTGGAATGGGAGTAAGTATCTCACACTTTTAGCTTCTTTACGCTAAATTTTATTCAGGAGGGTAAACATACATCTCTCAAGCTTTTCTCTCCAGCTCTAATTATTTAGGTTTCTTTGACAATTGTAACTGTGGGAACAAGCAGATAATCAGCAAGTCCCTCTCATTATGCTGGGCCCACCTGCTTTCTCTCGCTAAGGGAGTAAGCGGGGCACTTAGTGTCCAGTGCGGTTCCCCATCCACTTCTCTACATGTGGCTCTTGATACGCTGGCCGTGGTGGTCTGACTCGTTCCACATCGTTCCCTTCCTGGGGGGAAGGGAACCTTGTGATTGTCTTGCTGTTGTCCTGCATCCTATGTTTGCTTCCTGAGGACAGCAGCTCTATTTGGGCCCCCAAAAGCTGGCCTTGTTCTTACAATTGTGGGATCTTCCATCTGAAAAGTGTAGAGCAGATGCCTCAGTCAGGGTTCTCCAGAGAAGCGGAACTAACAGGATGTGTATGTGTGTGAGTGTGTGTGTTTATACATGTAGAGAGATGTGTGTATCTCTCTCTCTCTCTATACACACACACACACACACACACACACACACGCACATCTATTATCTATCTATCTATTTATTTATCGAGAGATATTAAGGGATTGGTTCACGTGGTTATCGAGGCTGCCAAGTCTAAAATCCGCAGGGTGGGCCAGCAGACTGAAGGCCCAGGAACAATGGATGTTGCAGGTCAAGGCCAAAAGACAATTCTGCTGCCAGAATTCCTTTGTGCTCAGCAAGGTCAGTCTTTGTTCTATTAAGGTCTTCAACAGATTGGATAAGGCCCACCCACATTGTAGAGAATAATCTACTTTACTCAAGTCCACCAATTTCATGGAGATACTTATTCCTTATTTTTCCCTGGCTTATCTGTTGAGGTTGTTTTGATATCTTGTGACACTCTGCAGTGAAATTAAGTTTTAATTATGTTAGGGTCTGCTGTTTCTCTTTAAAATTACCAAGGGAGCAGGTGGATATAATGGGGAGCATTTTATTTTATTTCATTTTAAGATTTTTATTTATTTGAGAGAAACAGAGATTGAGAGAACAAGTAGGAGGAGGGGCAGAGGGAGAAGCAGACTCCCTGTAGAGCAGAGAGCACAACGTGGGACTCGATCCCAGGACCCTGGGATCATGACCTGAGCTGCCCGGGCGCCCAGATGGAAAGCATTTTATTAAAAGAGTATTCAGAATGAAACAAGTGGAACAAAAGAAACATGCAGACAATGTGTAAGTCCAGTTGGCTTCCATTTTTGAGACCATTCTTGTTCTGGATACTTTTCTCAAACTCTGGCCCAGCCCATGTCTTTTCTTCTCTTTTCCATCAGATTTTCTAACACTTCTCCAACTTTGAATCATCCCTAGGGGGCTTGGAGTTTTCATTTGTAAGACTTGGGGATTCAACTCTATTTGGGTCTACAGGGTCCACCAATGTTTTGGCAAACAGCAAGCCGACACATGGCGTAGGCGTTTTGGAGCCTGCCCCGTTGCCCCAAGGCTCTGGGGATCATGGCGATCTGGGGTCGTTGGAAAACCAGCCTGGGATATTTGGCTGGCATACAACTGGTCGTTCCATTGAATTGGTGACCTTTGGAAATCTCTGAGCAGTAGTAGGTGGCAGTAGGACCTCAGTTCTGTATTGATAACTGACGGCCAACGGGGTTTCACATGATGCTGCCATCCTCATGTTTTGGAGGTTAAAAGGGGTGCTCAGGGGCGCCTGGGTGGCTCAGTCGTTAAGCGTCTGCCGTCGGCTCAGGGCGTGATCCCGGCGTTTATGGGATCGAGCCCCACGTCAGGCTCCTCTGCTATGAGCCTGCTTCTTCCTCTCCCACTCCCCCTGCTTGTGTTCCCTCTTTCACTGGCTGTCTCTATCTCTGTCAAATAAATAAATAAAATCTTAAAAAAAAAAAAGGGGGTGCTCAACATATCGAGGCTAAAATACACCACATGCAAATATCTCCTCTGCTCCACAGCTCCCGTTTCTATGCCTCAGCACATTCAAATTATGTGCCTCACCACCAGCCCGTACTTGAAGAAGATCCATGAGGTCCGTACATGCCACTGGAAACGTCTCTGAGATGGGTGCAAAGGTTGACAACGCGCCAGAATCCGTTCCAAAAACAACTAGCAGAGAATACACCGCTTAAGCTCTGAGCTGGTTAATCTGGATTGCACTTTACAGGGTTCAGAACAAGGTCAGAAGATAGGGTGGGGTAAGAGCACCATGTCATTGGAGGTGGGTGGATGCTGATGACAGACTGAATGGAGGATGAGAAAGGCAGACAGAGGAGCCGGCTGGCGATGCCGGAGGCACGCAGGTACGTTACACGCATCTGGGAAGAGCCTGCAAACTAGGTTTCCTTCATAAGACAGACTTGCCAGGCAAGGTCCCTGGGCCTTGTCTTTGTGTGAATTCTGAGGAGGTGCCGTATTACATTATTTATAATGCAAATTTAAAAGAAA
Source organism: Ailuropoda melanoleuca (assembly GCF_002007445.2). Classification (NCBI taxonomy): domain Eukaryota; kingdom Metazoa; phylum Chordata; class Mammalia; order Carnivora; family Ursidae; genus Ailuropoda; species Ailuropoda melanoleuca. Next base: position 125,426,299 of record NC_048224.1, on the reverse strand, counting down.
TTACTCATAATCAAAATATAAAATGATCATGTAAACCTCTTATGACTTTAAAAAGTGTCTCCAGTTAAACCATGTTTCCCCCTTGCTTTGAGACGCTGTCATATCTTCTATTCTCTACAGTGCCAGAGCGATTAACATAGAGTGGGTAGCAATTAACATTTAACAGAAATATTATGTCGTGACATAGTGCACAAAGGTCTCATGTTATATTCTTATCTTCTCTCCAAATTTTTGTATCTTACATTTTGACAAGCACTCCCCAGCCCATTAAAGTTCAAACTCTGATGTGTCCTTTAAGCTTTGGCTGTAACGATGAAATCATTTCTTCGGCACTCACGTACTCTGTTTTTGGTAGTGGAGATGGTGTAATCTTTCTGGAAGGCAATTTGGAAACATGTAGAAAAACATTACGAATAAACAAGTACTTCAACACAACAGTCCGACTTCTAGGAATTTAACCTGTGAAAATAATAAGAGATGAATATAAAAATGAATTGACAAAGATGTTTGTTGCAGAATTATTAATATGGGTGAAAAACTGCAAACAATACTGAATGTCCAAAAATAGAGGAATTGATTAAAGCAATTATGATAACATCACAATTACTTATTGTGCAGTGGGTTATTACAGAGCCCTTAAAATCAAATGAGAAAATATGCATAATATATTGTTCAGTGGAAACAAATTATACTGCAGAACGAAATATGATCACAGTTTTGTTTAAAATTATGTACTGGAAAAAGATTGAAAGTATAAATTAAAATGTAAACCATAGGTATCTTTGAATAAGGGAATAATGGGTGAATGCCTTCCTCTCTGGCTTCCTTGATACATTATAAACTTTCTACAATGAAATGAATCATTCCTTCACCAAAGGGCAAATGTGAGGTCAATGTTAGGGAAGACCCATAAGAAGCCAGACAGCAAAAGGCTAAACAAGATTTCTTACGTGGATGTCCAGAATGCAGGACTCGATTCCAGGACCCTGCACGGGGGTGCTGCACAGGGGAGAGTGGGTGCACATGAGGAAGGAGGGAAGGGAAGTTCAATGAATAATCCTAATCAGGCAGTCTTGAGTAGGACCCTGCCTAGGGAATCTCCAAAAACAAAGAGGAGAAATTAGTCTCAGGGAGCTCCCAGTGGAAGAAGTGAGTCAGACTGCACCTAAAACAGACTGAAAGAACCCAGACAAAAAGATGGAGCCTGGGAATGGAGTGACAAAGGAATGAGATCACATCTCTAGGGAAATGTCTCCTGGGGTCTTCCAGGAGCAGACCCTGAGGCCAATCTCACAAGGCAAGTGTCACCGACTGTAAGACTTACAGGGCCCTGGGGGTGCAGGGTATGTGGGGGCAAGAACTGGACGTGGGAGCTTGTGTGGGGGGCGTTGTGGATGGGCTGAAGGCAGCGTTGCCGGAGTTTCCGGTCTTTTGGGATGAGCTTGAGATTTGAACTTTGTGGTGAAACCTCCACATTTTATAACTGTTGGCACCTTACATTTTTTTTTAATTAATAGACCATTTTTTTAGAGTAGTTTTAGGTTTGCAGAAAGTAGAGGGATTGTGCAGGCCCCTTCCCCCCTGCCCCCAGTATCTCCTATTATTAAACCCCTTACATTAGTGAGGTACAGTCATTACAATTGATGAGCCCACCTTGATATGTTATTACAAACTGGAGTCCATAGTTTCCATCAAGGTCCACTCTTTGTGTTACACATCCTATGGGCGCTGACAAGTGTCTCTACCATGACAGTGTCATTCAGAGTACTTTTGCTGCCTCAAGATCCTCTGTGCTTCACCTATTCATCCCTCTCTCTCTTCCCCTGAACCCCTGCCCACCGCTGACCTCTCTACTGTCTCCACAGTTCGGCCTTTTCCACAATGACATAGAGTTGGAATCACACAGTTTATAGCCTTTTCAACCTGCTTTGTTCACTAAGCTACATGCGTTTAGGTCTCTACAGGTCTTTTCATGGCTTGATAAGGCTTTTTATTTATTTATTTATTAAAGATTTTATTTATTTATTTGATAAGGCTTTTTGAAAAAATATGTGCTTAGAATTCCATTTTATGGCTGTACCATACAGTTTGTTCATGCATACATCTATTGAAGGACATCTCAGTTGCTCTGGGCACCTTTATTTGTTTTTACAGCTTTATTGAGATGTAATTGATACACGGTAAACTGCACACATTGCAAGTCTACCATTTGATGCGTTTCCATGTACTTACACACCAAGGAGACATTGCCAAAATCAAGAAAATGAATGTACCTACCACCTCAAGCTTCCCCAGGCCCTTCTATAATTCCCCCTTCACACCCTTACCTGCCACCTTGCCCTCAGGTGAACACCCGGATTTCTAGTTTAGTTTGCATTTTCTAAAAGTTGATATAAATGGGCTCCTACAGCATGAACCCATTTGTCTGACTTCCTTCATGAAGCACAAGGGAGTGGGAGGCATTTCCCCTGGATTCTGTGGCAGTCTAAATTCCAAGAAGTTGGCAAGTCTCCTGGGGATGTCAACTAGTAATATGCAGCCAGAGATTGTCCTAATGTCAAATATCCCCTCATTAAATAGCTTCTTGTATTTGACTTCAGTTATGATGATAGCCGGAACTGTTCTTTCCTTCTGAGTCGTGTTGCAAATGAGTCCCTACACTCTTTGGTACAGACATGAAGCATTTTCACAATCTGATACAATGAACCTTCCAAGCCCAGTGAACCCCCCAGAGGCTGCCACTCTCTCTGACTGCCACGTTTTGATATGACTGACACAGTGTTGACTGAGTGAAGCTTTCAGCCTTCCTTAGCTGTGTACTTTGACAACTGCAAATTATGGAAAAGCATTTTCATTGTATCATTAATGGAGAATAACAGTAGATTATAAAAATGTGTGTATTATAATTCCAATTTGATTAAAAAGACTACTGAAGGAATGAAGAATTAGATTCATCTACAACGATAATCAGCCAAAGATTCATTAGAATTTTTTCTCCACGGTACAATTATGAGTGATTTAAGTTTTCTCCTTCATCCTTTTCTGTGCTTTGCAAATTTTCTAAAATGACTTGTGTATTGTTACCCAGAAAAGTGTGAAAAAATTTTATGTTAAGCCCCAAATTTGGGCTTTTGATTTGCAAGAAATCAGCAAGTGATTTGGAATAGTTCCCATCTCCAGCTGCCTTGAGCCCTGAAGCAACAAGAGTCATTATTTATCATCTATCATTCATTCATTCAGTTACTCCTCCCACAAACATTTGTTATTCAGTTACTAGGTGCTAGGCTCTGTGTTAGATGTTGGATATAAAGATGAACAAAATAGCCATCCCTTTCTCTTGGAAAGATCCCTCTATAGTTAGTCAGTTACCTGGGTCCGTTCCTTGAGTTGAATGGGTCAGTCAAGGGGGGTGTTTAAGATTTCCAACCAGGAAGTAGGCCTTGAAAGAGAAGGAGAAAAGTGCTGTTCTTGGTTCTCAAAGGTGAACCCATTCCAATGACGAAGGTTATTCTGCGTGATCGTTCGGTGCTTCCACCGGTTACTGCAAAGACAAGAAAGGGCCTTTAAAGTGTTTTCGGGCCCTGGCAACTGCTGTTCTCAGTGCGCTTGCCGACTCCATTCTTCTAGAGATTTTGTAAAGTTAATGTTTACTTTATGATCATTGTAGATTTCTATGCAGTTGTAAGAAATAAGACAAAGAGATTCTATGTGCCCCTGATCAAATTTCTCTTAATGGTACCATCTTGTAGAACTATAGTACAGGTCACACATTCTGGAGAGTTTAATACTAGAAAAGGGAAAAGAGACAGCTTGGACTCCTCATCAAACTTCGAACATAACAGGCATCTCTCCCTGTCTAAGCAGGATTCTGCAACATTGGCTCTTTCTCTCACATTGTTTAATAAAGGCCTCCCTCAAGATAGATTTTTCTTTACATCTTAAAATATTTAAATATTTCCTTAAAGGATGACGCAGCCATCCCCCTAAATCTGGATTATTTTCTTGGATGAAGTTAACATAAATGTGGAAGAACATCAGGTTGTGGGGACTCTAGACAGAATAACGTCACCTGTGAACATTAAATCTGTTTGTAGTAAGAAGATTGATGAGAGGAATATTCCTGAAGGAGATCATTCAGCTGTACGCAGTCTCAAGGGAGCCTTGATGGCGGCATGCGGAAGTGAAGGCAGTCTCCAGCTACAGCCCGCGATGGTGGGACGCCCAAGGAGGCTTCTCTTTCTTCGGCAGGAACAGGAGCAGCCACACTCAAAAAACTCTGAAGAGTTCAGTTCAAGGGAAAAATCTAGGAGAGGAAGAGAGGGAAAGTGTTTCCAGGATGAGCCCAAGCCACCTCCCAATTCAGAAGGAAGTAAAGGAGCTCCCTGGGTCTTTTCAAAGTGATGGAGAGGCAAGTAAGTCAGGAGGCCATGTGCATGTTTACCTGACCTTTATCCTTTAAGGCACAGCGCTCCTTGTTCTCATACGTAAATTCCTTGAATAAATACTATTGAGCACTTGCTATCTGTCCATCCCCTCACTGCTGAGTTGGAGAGAGATGAGACTTTTTAAAAAAGATTTTATTTATTTATTTGAAAGAGAGAGAGAGAGAGAGGGAAAGAGAGATTGCACATAAGTCAGAGGAGGGGGAGAGAAGCCGACCCCTGCTGAGCAGGGAGCTGGATATGGACCCTAAGATCATGACCTGAGCGGAAGGCAGACGCTTAACTGACTGAGCCTCTCAGGTGCCCCAGAGAGATGGGAACTAAGAGTGACTTTTAAATATGAGATGCTTGAGCCAAAGATGAGAGGAAAAAGTGTCCCTATCAGGAAACAGATTTCTCATATTTTACTCTCCTGATCACGTCGTGTCAGGAAAGAGCACTGCACTATGAATCAGGAGACAGGCTTTGTGGCTGACTAGATGGGTGGGCCTTGGTTTTCTCAATTGAGAGTCCTAGTCTAAATGATTTTTAAACTTCTTGTCCAGGTCGATAATTTGTGAGATAGTATAGTTCAGAGACCATGGATAGCCCTAACTGTGGACTGAAAGGAAATCCTGGTACTGCCTGACACAGGCTAACCCGCACAGAAGTGGGCTCCCCTCTACCACATTTGGAATTTTCAATGCAGAGTTCAACTTATCACTAAAAATAAGCTAAGGCTTAGATGATGGCTACTCCCTGACTTCTCTTCAGTGTCTCCTCCCCATCCATGTGACCCATACCATTCCTCCTTCCAAACCCAACAGCCTGAGAATGTGGTGAGTGTGACCTAGCTGTGAAAAGAGAATGAGGTTATGAGCTTTGATGCCCAGGTTTATCACTTACCATCTGTTATGGGCTAAATTGTGTCCCCCATCACCAAATTTATATGTTGAAGTCCTAATCCCGGTACCTCAGAATGCAATCCTAATTGGAAATAGGGCCATTGCAGATCTAATGAGAGGTAAGATGAAGTCGTGCTGGACTAGGGTGGGCCCCCAAACCAATATCCTGCTGTCCTTATAAGTAGGGAGATTTGGATACATATGGGCACATGAGGAAGGCCGTGTGAAGATTGGAGTTGTGTTACCATCAGCCAAGGAACCCACCAGAAGCTGGGAGAGAGTCCTGGAATAGATCCTTCCCTACTGTTTTCAGAGGGAGCCTGGTCCTGCCAGCACCCTGACCTCCAACTTCCAGCCTCCAGAACTGGGAGAGAATCAATGCCTATTGTTCAAGCCACTCTGTCTGTGGTACTTTGTGTGAAAGGAGTCAAAGGAGGAGGCCGTTGGCTGAGGCGGCTCTAAAGTGTTGGTAGTCTATGTAAGCAAACCAAAACCTAAGCCAGACTGAACTGGAAAAGGTTAGGAACAACCAATCACAAACAGCCAAGGGGGCTTTCCCAAAGAATGCAATCACAGAAGCTATAGCCAGTGAAGTAATTTCCTTGCTTTGCTTCCCCATTTTCTGTGGAAAAGCCTTGCCCCCAGCAACTGTCGGGGAGTGCTCCTAATCCCTTCTGGTTTGGGGTTCCCCAATTTGAATCGACGTTTACTGAAATAAACTCTCAAAAAATTTAAAATGCTTCAGTTCATCTTTCAGAAGTTCCTCATGACAGCCATAGCAAGCTAATATACCATCCGTGCCATCTTGGGTAACTCTCACAAATTCGATGAGCTCAAATTTTCTCAGTGGAAATTGAAGACCGATAGGGAGGTTTTTTGTTTTTTTGGTTTTATTACCTCTTCACCCCCCATGGTTCCCAGTCCCCGTATGCACCATGACCTTACTTGTTCAAGTACCGTTTTATATTTGCTCGGGTCTTCAGTGAGGACGAGCATGTTTCCACCAAGAAGAGTGCTCAGCCCGCCCTCATTTCTGCATCTTCTACTGCGTTCTGACCTGGCCTTTGAATCATCCTGCTCAAGATGGAATCCATTTCCGTGGCACAAATTCAATAGACTGTAAGAATGTTATGTTATTATAAGCTGCTTTTATAACTAAAGGTAAAGCAAAGCTAAACCATGAAATTATCTGGTTTCGTCTGTTTTTCTTCTTATACTAGAACGTTTTTCGGAAATGAAAAATTCATAACAGGGAAATTCACATTTGGCAGGCAGCTGTCTGCCATGGTTTGTAAGAACATATTTCTTTTCTATAGCTTACGAAATGAATTGGAAGTTTAGAGTTACTCTTTTGGGCCGTGTGTGTGTGTGCGCTTGGCTTATCAAAGTAACTAAATTAGAGCAGCTGAGATTAAATGAGAAGGAGTCATTTTCAAAGAGAATATCAGACAGACACCATGATTAGATGCTTTTTGACAGCAGTTATAAAATAATGAGCTTCGTATAAAGCACCAGATTCAGATCAAGTCATTTTTGAAGATTTATTGTATTTTTCTATTTTTAATGATAGCATTCATTTTTGTCAGCTTTTTTTTTTTTTTTAATTTTATTTATTTATTTGACAGAGAGAGAGACAGCCAACGGAGAGGAAGTGGGGGAGTGGGAGAAGCAGGCTTCATAGCAGAAGAGCCTGACACGGGGCTCGATCCCACAACGCCGGGATCACGCCCTGAGCCGAAGGCAGACGCTTAACCGCTGTGCCACCCAGGCGCCCCTCATTTTTGTCAGCTCTTAACATTAATGAGAATGGTTTCCAATCTGGTTTATCCATAGTCTCTGTGGTTTATTTAAGCTTTGCTCACCCATATCTTTGTTAAATTGATGGAGATTCCTACGTTACAAGGCTAAGAGAATAATACACTTATAAACATAACATATCATTTAATTAATCTTGCAGAGTCTAAGCAAGAACAGTTCCGGGGCACCTGGCTGACTCGGTCGGAGGAGCGTGGGACTCTTGACTTTGGGGTCATGAGTTTGCGCACCAGGTTGGGTGTCGAGATTACTTAAATAAATACAACTTTAAAAAAAGAGAACAGGGGCGCCTGGGTGGCACAGCGGTTAAGCGTCTGCCTTCGGCTCAGGGCGTGATCCTGGCATTATGAGATCGNTAAAAAATAAAAAAAGAGAACAGATCCTTTCATTCTAGGTAGTAACATTGCATGATGGATGAAAATATTTTCCATATGCCCAAGTTAGAAGCACTGATTTAGTTCCCAGAAGCAAACATATTATAGAATGTATTATAATTAGGTTCTTGGATTAGGTGTGTGTATGTGTCTAGGTATGAATGCGTGTGTGTTCATGAATGCATGCATATGTGTGTATTAATTGATAAATCTTAGGATAATATTCCGGGGGGGTCAGGATCTTAGTGGGATTTCTCCCCCCTTCTTGGTTGTCCGTTGAAATACAGGAATTATGGGCTATTGATTAAGAAGGTAATGGCTCTCCAAACAAATTAAAAATGACATAATGGGTCAGACCAATGATTTGCCAGTATAGAAATTTAAAAAATTGACTGCGGTGTCAATGGATTCTTCTTTGGAAATAATAATTACAGTTACCTTTGTTGAGTACCTACTGTGTGCTAGGTTCTGCTAGGCAAGGTATATGTGGTGCCATATATAACCCTTAGAATTAAACTTTGTAGATACGATCATCTTGGATTGATGATGGAGAAGCTGGAGCTAACAGAAGGTAACCACATTGTTCAAGGTCACTGAACTAGGACGAAGCAGGGTCAAGATCAATAAAACCAATCTGGATTGTGCCAAAGCCGTAGTGTTTCTACTAAACTTACAGAAATGGTTGCTCTGCTTAATGTCATCCTCACAAATGCCCCTGACTCTGATTTTTTAACTTAAATTTTTGAAGGTATGATGTTAAAAAATAAGTAGTGTATATGCATGATTCAAAATTCAAAATGTATGGAAGTATAAAACAAAAATAAGTCTCCTTTCCTCTCTGATCTCCCAGCCCTTTAGGCTCTCTTCCCAGAGACAGCCAACGTGTTTCCTGCGTATGTCCCATACATTTACACCCAGCCAGATAGGCCCGGCCTCTCTCTCCCTCCCTCCCCCAATCGCTTCACATGTAAACATCAGCACAGTAAATTTGCAGTTATGCACCTTATGTTTTTCACTTGACAGTACATTTCGGTGATCCTTCTAGATCCCTAACAGTTTTAGTCACATCTTTATAATCTCTGATGGGTCTGTTAGCATTAGAGTTCTCCTGAAGAGTTTACATTTTCAGCCCCTAAGATTTCTCACAAACTTGGAAATAGTACTTGCTGGGTTTGATCAGAGGGGGGCAGAAAGGGGAGTGATTCCCTTCCTTCCATATTTTGAAGGAGCAGTAGGTAGATTACTTACCCAAGTGAGTCATTAAATAGTAGGGGCACACATAAAAAAACTCTAAATCGAATACCTGTTCCCAGGGCGGAGGATAGAAAACAAAAGGATAAACTAAGAATTGGAGGGCAGCAGTGGGCATAACAAAGAGCTGAGGCGAATATAAAGATGAGCGATGCAAAATCTGAAAGTAAAAAATGTGTTTGATGTATAAACACAGCTTTACGACAGACTATCCCGAAATGCACGCAGGAGGGACCAGCTGCCTCCGACTGAAATACCAGAAACCACACAGCACATTCCTAACCCTTAATTCCTCTGAAGAACAATTTATACCACCAAGAAAAGAAAAGCTCTTAGATGTAGAAAGCAAAACCCTTATCAGGACAGATGCCCAGCATTTAGGGAACAATTTGGACATGGGGGAAAAATAATCTCTTTTCCCCATGATGTGGCAGCAGAGAATAGATCAAAAAGCAGCAGGCAGAGGAGTCCAGCAGGGACTAAAAACGGAGAGGATTTTCATATTCAGAGGCATGTAGAAAAGAACAGGCAACTCACTGACAGGCAGAAGAAAGATGTAGACGGTTTCTTTCTGTATTAACCTTAGCAACAGCTCTAAAATATTGACTGCCCTGTTGGACTGCTTACCAGGCTCTGAGCAATGGCTTCCTCCTTTGAATGTAGGCAGCACAGGCTGGCATCCTACTTGCAAGGCTTTGCATGGCCCCCCTGTACCACTCACTCACAAACGCCCTCAGGATCTGATTCAATTCATTCCCAGGAACACGCACTGAATCCCTCTTCGGTGCAAGAAGGTGCTAGGAGCTGAAATGCAAAATGAAAGTATGCAGAACTTTCTTTTTATTAAGATGCTTCCCTCTACTGTAAAACAAATTGCTTTTTAATAAGGTACTGTCTACTCTCAGATTATTTAGCTCTGTGGTACCCGGCCTCCTAACTGGGTTTCAGAATATTCCTTAGAATAGTCCGTGATCTTATGGCTTCCACTGGCAGCAAACGGTCTCAATCTGCCCATGAGATATCTCCTCCTGGATTCTGCTCCTCAGTTTCTAGCAAAGACTTTTGCTTCTGTAAATAAGGCAATATTTAATCACAGCTATGCTCATGACATGACATCTCAGCTTCTCTTGGCTTGGTTCTTAGATTTCTGATTACTTGCACTAACTTCTCAAGAATGCTTGAATTCTTCTCTAACCCTTGGCTTGCTTACAAACAATGACTTGGCTGGCTGTTTCTTACCTTTGGACTTGCACAGAAGCATATGCGTGCATATATATATTTGTATCTGATATTTAGAGATTTGAGATAGGCTGGAAAAACGCATAAATTTGCAAAAGGATAAAATGAGGATCCCAGAGTCTGGGAACATGTGGGAAAGAAAATATCAAACTGGATAAGTACTGTGTGAATCAGTTGCTTGACATGGGGGCTGCAAGTTGGCTCTAAGATTCATAATGGTCAAGGCAAAGAAAGAAACACCATTGTAAGACCCACGGGGTCTAAAAAGTCCAGGACAGGCTAGTTGCTATGTGGAAACACAGCTTTCTGGGATATTGAGCCCTGTGAGAAATCTCTCCCCTGGATCCTCATAAAATGGCACCGTGAGGTGTATTAGATGACATCAAAAATGCCTTAGAAGTCCCACCTGGTGGTTTCCCACGACGTGTCTTTATGTTGGCAGATGGCTTGATATCAAAAGGTAATTCTAACTTAATAGAGACAAAAGTAAACTCACGTTTTGATCCTGTTATGGGCTGAATTGTGTTCCCTCAAAATTAACATGTTGAAACCCTAATCCCCAGTACCACAGAATGTGACTGTCCTATGGAGATGAGGCTTTTCAAGAGGTGAAGTTAAAACAAGGCTGTTAGGGTGGGCCCTAACCCAATCTGCTGGCGCCCTTACAAGAAGAGGAAATTTGGACACACAAGGAGGCATCAGGGTCTGTGTGCAGACAGGAGACACTATGAGGAGAGGCAGCAAAAGGACAGCCATTTGCAAGCCAGGGAGAGAGGCTTCAGATGAAACCAACCCTGCTGGCACCTTGGTTTTGGACCTCCCACCCTCAGAACTCTGAGAAATACATTTCTGTTTATTGTGCCATTTTGTTATGGCCACCCTAGCAAACTAATACAGACCCCGAAGGCAAGTCCCGAAGAAAAGAATAGGGGATGGAGATAGGAGAGGCATTTGACTTTGATGAAGTTTCGTGAAAGCTGTATGAAAGAAGGGTAGGCATTTAAGTTTATTTAAAATGCAATAAAATACTTGCTGACCCTCCCTGTAGGGCTTCTCTTCACAGAAGCCCCATGTTTGCGAGCGGCAGTCTTGGCCATGAGACTTGCCAATAGAATGTGAGCAGAAATGAGCGAGGTAGACTTTTCAAGCGGTTGGCCCACCGCTGAGTTCTTTGTTACAAGATGAGCAGTATCAGGAGAGTAAGGAAAAGATGCTCCTTCACCCGGAGTCCTGGGCAGAAGGCGACGTAGAGCATAACTAGAGCTGATGGGTGGTAGACATTGTTTCACAAGCCAATGAGATTTTGAGGTCTTAAGTGCTACCTGACTTAGCTTAAGCTAACAGATACAAAATTGATGAGTGATGTGGCTGTTAAGCAAAGCTCATGAGCTAATCTTTCAGTCATCTTTACTTAGGTTGTATCAGGAACATTGAATTAACTTACAGGTAACATGCGTCATGGGGTCAAATGACAAACTGAATTTTCCAGAAAAAGAGAGTACGGGGTAATGGGAGGACTTAAAATTAGGGACAGATTTAAAATTTCCTTCACATGAAGGAAAAATGGAAGGAACTGAGGAAACTTAGTCTGAAAAAAGAGAAGATAAGGTACAAAATTCTGTAGAAAATGGACTGTACCCATTCTAGGGAGCTGGGGTAGGGGGAGTTCCCAAGGGCTTTTTCTGGAAACATTGGTGAAGGAAATTTTCACTATTTATATTTAAATTCAAATTATATTAAATAGTTATTAAAAGGAAGAATTTCCTAGCCTTTAGAACTATTTCTTAAAGGAATCTCCTTATTAGAGGGGTTTAATCAGATGCTGCTGATCTCTTGTCAGAAGTAGTGAGGAGGGAATTGGCTGTTGGTGGTGATGTGGTGGGGGCCAAGGGTGGAGTGTTGGACTGGGCCAGTGGTTTTCAAACATTTTTAGTAACGTAACAAATCTTATAAGGAACACTTAACATAATAGTGGTATTTAGTAGTCTAAATTTATTTTTTATAGTCAAATTAACAACATTTAGTTTGTATAAAGTCAATCCCCGTAATGGTGAGACTCTTCTGACGAACATAAAAATTGAACTGAGGGCGTTCACTCACCAACCGTTGTCAAGTAGTCTCTTTTTGCACACACTGTTCTTAGCACTGGGGAAGGGGGCAGGGCTCCCCTGGAATTTATACCGCAATAGAAGAGACAGACTATCAGCAATTAAACCAACAAGCAGGATAATTTTAGACAGTCGTAAGGGCTCTGAAGAAAAATAACACAACGTGGTGGAGAGTAGGTGGCTAGGTGTAGACACAGGAGAGTGAGTGGTCTGGAAGGACCTCTCCCAGGAACTAACATTTGACCTGACACCTGAGTGACAAGGAGGATTCTCAAGAAGAACATTCCAGGCAGAGGGAATGGCAGAAGAAAGACCAGCGTGGAAATGAATGCAAAGTGGTTGAGTACTAGAGCGATGGGTGTGCTCTGCGATGGCAGAACAAGAGGGAGAGAGAGGTGGGCGAGGCACAGATCATGGAGGACCTTCCACGCCAGTTCTGCTCAAACTATCCATGGTGAAGAACTTAAAAATAATTTTAAAAAATTTTAAGCCACAGGCCGACATGCAGTCCAACGTGATTAGTCTGTAGCTTATGCGACCGGATCATGTCCATGCAAGTTTGACAACCCCTAACCACACTCCTCTTCAATGAGATGAGTCCATTGACCATGTGCTTAAACATCGTGCCAATGCCTAGCTGGCCATGATAGTTTCTAAATGCTGATCTCAATTTCTCTCCTTATTGTATTTATTCTGATGGAGGTCAGGAACACGTGCTTGTGGATCTGTGGCCCTCACTTTGATAAGTGCAAGGGAAAGACCTTGGATTTTACTCTAAGTGCACTGGGAAGCATATTCAGGGGAGGTGGGAAAAAGAAGAATCAAGGAGCACTAATGGGATTGTGGTGGTGCTCCTTACTAAGATGAAGAAAACTAATGGAGAAGAAATTTGGAGCAAAACTTTACTTTGAAATGTTAATTGAGAAATGTATAGATCTCCAAGTGAGAGGTCAAGTAGGAAGTTAGATATATGAGTCTGGGGCTCACAGCTGAGCTCAGGGCCAGAGTTATAATTTGGGGGAGTCATGAGAGCCTACATTTAAAGCCACAGACCTGGTGAGTTATCTAGCAAGCATTGTTATGAAAGAAAAGCAATCCTAAGAGCTAGGCCTGGGGGCATTCTGACATGAGAGTTCTTGACTCTGTCAGTGCCATTATCCAAGAACTTTGAATCTGGTAGTTATGGAACCAGGGCCTCACGACACATAGAATGGAATCCAAAAGTGGCGCAATGTTGGCGTGAACTGGATCAGTAGGTTCACATGAATGAATGGGCTCCAAAACACCCTTCCAACTCTGAGATATTGCAATTCTGGTATTATTTAAGTCTCATAGCCATGACATAGGGGGTTGAATAGTGGCCTCTGAGAAATTATGTCCGTAGCCTAGAATCTGTGAATGTGACCTTGTTTGATAAGAGGGTCTTTACAGAGGTAACTGACTTACGAATGTCAAGATGAGACCATTCTGGGTTATCCAGGTGGGCTCTACATCTGATGACAAGTGTCCTAATAGGAGACTCACGGAGGAGAGACAGAGATAGAGGAGGAGAACTCATGTCACTATGAAGAGACTGGAAGGGCTCTGCTTCCACCCAGGGAAAAGGAGCAATGGTGGCAGCCAGTGGAAACTGGAAGAGGCAAGGAGTCTCCCCCAACAGGCTTCAGAGGGAGTGCAGCCCCCAGATTGATTTTGCACTTCTGCCCTCAGAATTATGAGAGGAAAAATTTCTGTTATTTTAAGCCACTCAGTTTATGGTTATTGAGGAAATGAACACACATCGAATCTTTCAGTTGACTCTATTCCAACATTTCTTTTGGAACCATGCTTTATTCTGAGCCCGTGGTTCTCAACAGTGGCCGCACATCAACACGGCTTAGAGAACCTACAACAAATCCTGGCCTGGCCACACCCTCAGAGATTTTGCCTCTGTGGGCTTGGGTCTTGGCTGGCAGGAGCACAGAGATGAGAACTGCCATTTAATGAGTCACAACAACTTAATATCATGGGGATGACACAGATGTGCATGGGGGAGGAACATCTATATAAACATTTTTTTAACCTTAGGAATATTCTTTGCAACATTCTGTCTTTATGCCCAAATATATTCTTGGAACGGTCTGAAGCCATGGCACGTCGGCTGTCTACACAGACTCTAATGGCACTGAGTCAGTCCTGTTTCCACCACGAAGGGGTAAACGGATGCTCTAACAGTAGCCGTCGCTACTGATCAGGACACTCCCCGCGCTGCCCCCAGAAGCACTGGGGGGGGGCATTGTGTTCTAGACTGAAGCCTGACAGCGCTTAACTTTAACATGAATCAAAAGATGTCACTCACAAGACCTTGCTCCCAGTTGTCCCACCGCCTTCCTTACAATTGGACAAGTATAATTTTGAATTTCTGGTGGTGTGCTACTTTGGATAATTAAAAAAAAATCTACGGCCTCAATGTGCTGAATAGGAGAATAGTACATTCTCGTTTGGAGGGAAGAGGGCCCTTAATTGTGGAACAAAGCAATTCCTTGTACGTTAGCCCTAAATAAATGTTTCTTTATTTCTGAAGTTGTGTGACCTCCTGTAGTGGTCTTTCTAGCACGTCAGGGAGCAGTCAGGAGTGAACTGTGGTTAGCAATGCACGCTTGTCTGTAAAGGCCTTTTAATAACAACGAGGAGCTCACTGCGTCTGTTGACTCCCCGGGAAGTCTGAGGTCACAAGCTTGGCTGGGGCACATGAGCTCAGATAATGAAGATGATTTTGCCCTTTTGAAACAAAGCCAGCAACTGTATGTACTTCATTATGCACTGTGGGTCATGTGCTAACAATGAGGGTTTCTCTAATACTAATCCCCCTAATGATGGCTTCTCCCAGCCCTTACAAACCCCACAAGGCCCCGTGGTTTGGCAAGCCAGACAGAATAAAGGCAGCACGGTGTTTGGCTTTTGAACTGAGTTCAAGGCAATTAAAGTTATGGGCTAAGGAGGAAAGGAGGGGTTTAGAAATACCGGTATAATAAGTAGTATGACTGCAGTACCCCGTAAATTAACTCAATTAGACAAAGCCTGATTTAACGGGGGAAAGATGGTGAGAAGCACTACCCTCATTAAATCTGGCTGTTAGAGGCGCTTCTAATGGCATTAAATTTGTTTTAGTTGTTTGAATCACATAAAATAGTCTGTGCGTGTGCATGCACACACGTGCACTCACGTGGGTTCTGCGATTTTTGCAAGTATTTTTTAAAGAGGAGAGGAATAGAACGCAAAACAAAACAGTATCAACTCATCCACCCCCAAAAGCAAAAATCAACTGAATGAACGCTCAAGGGCTCAAGAGTGGAAGACCAGGAGAAAGGCAGGCTAGAATCAGGGAGTGGAAAGCAAGAGGGAGTCCTCCTGCAGAGAAAGCCATGAGCCCTCTCGGGTGGGGGCTTGTGCTCGGCTGCCTGGGCTGTGGAATCCTGCCCGGAGCCCGTGCGCAGTTCCCCCGGGTCTGCATGACGGTGGACAGCCTGATGACCAAGGAGTGCTGCCCGTCGCTGGGTCTGGAGCCCGACAACGTATGTGGCTCCCACGAGGGCCGGGGCCAGTGCACGGAGGTGCAAGCTGACACCAGGCCCTGGAGCGGTCCTTATGTCCTACGGAACCAGGATGACCGAGAAGGTTGGCCAAGGAAGTTCTTCCACCGGACCTGCCGATGCACAGGTGAGGGAGGCGGGCAGACCCGGCCATGCCCTGAGCCAGGTGGGGAGGCACCAGCTGGGAAAGGATCCCCTTGTCAGGAAGAGCTGAGACTCTTAAAACTGTTAGACTAGGCTTTAAATGGCCAACCAAGTTTGTTTTTCACAGGCAGCGAACTGAGTCAGGCTGATGTCTTGGCTATATTTTTCACACCCTCTTGTACATGTAGTTATGGAAACCAAATGAATATTACATGGTTATGTGAACTCATGCCAACATGCCATTGGCTTGTTTGTTGGAGGGGGGAAGCTAACGAGCTCCAGAGTCAGCTTTGAAGCTCAGAGCAAGTCCTTTCAAGATGGATTCGGTGGCCTCCCCTTCTGAAATGGGCTTGCACTTGTGGCGGGGCGGGGGGTAGCCTTGGCATCCAGAAGACAGGCGTCCAAGGCAGGTGTTCGACGGTCTTAGCCTCAGCGTTTCTCATGTTTGGAACGGGTCTCAGGCAGAGTACATCTTGCTAGTTAAGGTTAGGGCTGGGTTGTCACTTTGCCACAGTCGGAGGGCTGTGGTGGAACAGCGTTCCTGCGATCTGGGGAGAGAGAGTCCTAAGATAACCATGGTTTTTTCTGCTCTTGCCTGGTTTGGATGTGGGCATTTCGACATTTGCTTGTGTCCCTCTTTCAGACTTTGGTCTCTTTTATGACTCATTTCTTTGAAACTTCTGTGCATTTCTTATGCCTCCAGCTCTTCTGAGCCTTCTCAAATCCTCTCCAGTAGCGCCTGTGTTCAGCAGCTATGCACAGTGGTGATAAACACTCAAAGGTTGGCAGGGCATTTGAAGCACAGAAAACACATGTGGCAACTTTAGCAAAGCCCTTGGCCGCTGTTCTACGGCAGCCAGCTGCATACCAAGTCTTCCTTTTTAAATTAATATTATTATTATTTTTTTGCTTACGTTCTCATGTGATGCCGGCACATAGGGAATACAGATAATTAGGCTATGTAGGGATATAAAAAGGTAAAATAAGGAAATGTACAAAGGACTGTGATGTCGATGTAGGAATGTTAGTTTTTTTGAACTTGTAAAAAATTCTGACCATATAATCATTTTGTGGTCATATTGTTAATTCTGAGACTCAAAGGAACTGTTAGCTTTGTGTTGGGTACTCGTGGCAAAAGTCTTAAATAGCGCCCTGAACATATACTATCCATTTTCTTTCTGAGCTAATTGAACATTTTCTTCTAGAGACATTATCTCATGGATTCTCCTGGCTTTTGTCTGAGTACCAGCAGGTTTCATATTACCTGTGTGATTGAAACCACTCTACACAATAACTTCTTTGTCTATGACTCAAAAATTCTTCTAGAACTTAGCCAAATCAATGATAGAGTGCTACCACTTACAACGGTTGAGCATCTCCATTTATGGAATCCTGGGGCAGAAGATATTAAAAAATCAGTTGTGACTCTTACCTTTTCTTATCATCATCTACTTTATATTTTTGACCTGGTTAGCAAGCTTGTTTGGTATTCTTTTGTTTTTCAAAGGTGAAGATGGAGAGAACAGAGAATGGTAGAATAGAGGGATCATTATAATCTCCTTTTCCAGAAGGCAGCCTTATAAATATTCCTCCAGAAGTGACAGGATGTTAGGGTCACAGTGACCTACTTCCTTACATAAAAGGGATTCCTGCTCCGAGGAGGATGGACATACACCTAGGAGGCAGTGGGTCAGAAAGAGGGTTTGGCCTGTGAGTCCGGACTGTTAAGGACATCAAATGTCTGTAGGCCAGTTCAAGGAACAGAGCTTTCTCCGTGTCTATGGTTTCCATTGGCAGCCATTGTCAAGGCCACGGCTGCTCCTGAGACCAACTGCAGCCTATGGCTCTCCTCCCCTCCTCCATGATTTGATCTGTGTAGACTCATTCAGGACCATTGCTCTTTCCATACCAACTCTGGATGGCTCCACTTATATTGGCTAAATGGTCTTATTCTTTGAGTCTCAGGGCATCAGACCAAGTCCTAGTTGCTGAGCTGGAAACCAAATTATTATAAACAGTAATCACCATTCTGTGATGTGTCATGTGTCCCAAAGGAAGACATAGGACCTTCATTCAGCTTATTCTCCCCCAAAGAGTGTGTTGATTGTCTTCCAAGGGTAGCTTTTCATGGTTTGGGAAGCAGTCTTCAGAATTTAAACCTGATCCCAAAACCTAAACGCAAAAGCCCTCCTCTCTGTTATCCTCACAATTTTTTGCAAATAGGCTTCCTAGGATTCTTCGAGGTCACCCAAAATTTACTAAGGAAGAGATGTAGTTTAGCTTCTGGAAACCAGACTATTGATGACCCTGAACTTTGTTAGTGCAATGGAAAAATAAACTGGCCATTTATCCATCAATGGACATTTAGATTGTTTCCACATCTTGGCTCTTGGGAATCGTGCTGCCATAAACATGGGAATGCTAATATCTCTATGAGATCCTGATTTCAGTTCTTTTGGATAAATATCCAGACGTGGAATTGCTGGATCATATGGTCGTTCTATTTTTAATTTTTGAGGAAGCTCCATATTGTGTTTTTCCATAGTGGCTGTGCCATTTTGCAATTCCACCAACAGTGCACAAGGGTTCCAGTTTCTCCACATTTGAGCCAAGTGGTATATACATCCAACTGCATACTATTCAGCCTTAAAGAAGAGGAGGAAATCGTACAGTATGTGACAACATGGGTGAACCTAAGCGGCATTATACTAAGGAAATACGTCAGACACAGAGAGACAAATAGGGCAGGATTCTACTTATATGAACTAAAATCAAATTCATAGAATCGAAGAGTGGAATGCTAGTTACCAGGGGCCAGGGAAGTGAGACAGAGAGAGTTAGTAATCAGTGCACAGAAAGTTTCAGTTAGGCAAGATGAATGAGCTCACAAGAGCTAATGTACAACATTGCACCTAGAGTTAACGATAATGTCTTTTACACTTGAAAATGTGTTAAGGGGATAGATCTCATGTTAAGTGTTCCAACTACAATAAAATAAAATAAAATAAAATAAAATAAAATAAAATAAAATAAAATAAAATAAAATAAAATAAAATACTCTATAGTCTTCAGGAGCTTGAAGTTGGTAAAAGATATTAACCTAACAAAGAGAAATAAAAACAAACTCTGGAGGGGAAACCCCCCTAATTGATGTGCTCAAATCCTCTGGGGAGAACTTCTCTATTCTCTGGAGGGATAAAATGGAAACCCCAAACCTACTGACCTTACTTGTCAGGAAGAGCTGAATTTCAGGAGACTTTGGCATTAACTCTTCACCTTATACGTCTCACTTGCCAGCTGGCATTCCTGAAAACATACCGGTTGCAGCTGTGTTTTTGGACTTTTGGAAAACGTGCAGACCAAATAGTTTTTGAACAGTTGTCAGAGAACTTCTTGTTTGTACAAGTGACTAAGTGCCTCCATTTTTCCAATCTCTGAAATGGGGATAATGATGAAACCGCACTTGTAAAATCTTTTTGAGCTCTGTAGATGAAAGGCTCTCTGTGAGTATGAAGTATTGTTATTAAAATAATAGAATCTCTAATTAAAAGGAATAGGCTATTTAGAGCTCCTTGTAAATTCACTAATCAGTGCTCTTTAAGCTTATTTAGTCTAATAGCTTTCTGAGGTTGAGCTGGTACAGTTCATGTAGGAACGTGCCCGGCTTGATCTCACTCCCTTTTCCATTGCTATCCCAGTCCTGAGTAGGTTTATGACCTTGTCTTTATAAATTTAAATTTTTGCCCAAGGACATACTCGATAGTAGATAGATTGGTATCTCGGGATCCTTTAGTTTTCTTTCTCTCTCCATTTTCCAGTAAGAAAATGCCATCTCTTCTAAGAGGCCCATCTTGTATTTTTTGGTGCTGTTATTGGTAGATTACGGGAATAAATGAACTCAGGTTAAGTTGATGTAGGGAACCACTAGGGAATCTAAATTAGAGAAATAAGCATTTTGTGTGCTGGGCTTCCATGTTGTGGCACTTTTCCATTGTTGGCAGCATTTTCATGAATTCTTTGGACCATGTTTAGAAGCTCCAAACATAAAAGGGGACTGGCTGCAGAGCTTTTGGACAGATCCTGGAAAAGGGATTTTTTTACATTTCTGGGTCATAGGTGAGCTCACATGCAGACAAATGCTTTCTTTTTTTAATTTATTGGGGTATAATTGATATATGATATTATCTTAGTTTCAGATGTGCAACACAGACGTCCGACATTGTATACACCGCATAGTAGAACTTCGTACCTAATCACGTTGACTATGTTCCTCACGTCGTCCATTACGTCCCCACGACTTATGTATTTTGTAACTTGAAGTTTGTACTTCTTAATCCCCTTCCCCCATTTTGCCTCCTTCCCCGCCCCAATTCTTTCTTCTTAGTCCTTCTCCGTTACTTTTCAGGGGCAAATAAAAGAAATGTCTTTGCTCAACGTAATTATGGAACCGCTCTGGTCTTCTGAGTCAGAATTAATCATTTTGTCTTTTGTCTTCTTTGGTGCTTGGTTTATTCTTCTGTTTTCACTTTTCCCCACAGTAAGACTTGGTGTCGGTGGCTCATTGCACACACGGCCTTCATCTCCTGGATGAAGACACTGTGCCTTATGTCTACCTGTATCTCCTAGTACCTCATGCCTTTTATTCCAGCATTCATGGATTCATTTTATCACCCACCCGACTGATGTTATTTAGCACCAGTGATGCTAGGCCCTTCAGGCCCAAAGCGGGGTGAGGGGGGGAAACATAATATGATTTTTAAGATGTCCACAGTATAGTGGATGAGGAAGACAGCATGAAAACAAGTACAACACTGCTTCTAAGTGGTATCTAGTAATAATAACAACACTTCACATAGAGCTGACTAGGTACCAGACACTATTCTAAGTGCTTAATATATTAACCTGCTTATTTTCCATAAGAACTCTGTAAAGTAGAACTCTTATCCCATTATGACAGATTTGGAGATGTGAAGTTCAAAGTTATAAAGCATGGCAACTTCTCTGAACATAACAAGCGGGAGCACAGAGGGAGGCAGGCTGAGTTTTGACTGCCCTTTACGCGGTAGGTGTTAATAAATTATCTGTTGAATAAACAAATGAGGGAGATAATTAGCCATCGATCATTTTGTTTCTAGCAATCAAAAATAATTGTGGTAAAGGAAGTGAAGGAATATTAAATCATGGCATAAGTTATGAATTACTCAATTTCAACAAAACTCAGAGACAAGTTTTATGCATTTAAATGTAGAAATGTACTAAGTTGCTTATTATAAAATTGAGGTGTGGTATTCGTCAGCATTTTGAAAGAGAGACTCACTCTTTTAATGCAAAGCTGTGGCTTTATAACCACCTCCAGTCATCTGGCTCTAGGTAAATGGCTGGAAGTTTGGGTATTTAGTATTCTTTGGATGTAGTTTTTCATTCGCTCTTCAAAAAATATTCTATTCCTGTAAAAACTGCCAGAGAAGATGATATGTTTTAATCAAAGGTGCTTTGAAACAGAGATACAATTTTAGTAGGTTCCCTGGGGGAAAACAACTCTGGATTTGATGTATACTATCTGACACTATAGTAGTTGCTCAATAAATATTTATAAATAATTTGTACTTAATAGTTTCACTCTAGTAATCCATGTAAATTTTAATGTTTAACTGAAACTATTCCAAACATGTTTCAGTCTTGGGACTAGCAGAATTTTTTCCTTTTAAGTATTTTTTACTTACATCGTCATGGGGTGTTAAAACGCAGACAGCTGCGGATAACTGAGCTGTGTGAGGATAGTTAGGATATTTCGTATGTTATGAGGAGCATAGAACCCAAATAAATTACCTTAAGAAAAATTCTTCCTACTCATGATATGTTTAATGACATTTCCTTTAACCATCAAAAAAATCCATTGGGTTAATAGAAAAGGAGGCCTGTGCATTTTCGTTTACATAATACAAATGCTAATAATTTTGTTTCATGCTATTGTAAAATTTTCTTTGTCTCTAGAAATTCAAATAATCCTCTCTCTACTATGGTCATAGTATTTTTTGCTTACCTCTGCTTTGGTATTTACAGTTTATTAAAACTATTTACAGGGCCTGTTTTTCCTTCTAATCCACCAGGATAGGGAGAAAGAGGCAGAAGGAATTTTATGTTTCTTGGATTATCTACCATATGCTTTACACTTCTTTGTTTTTAGTTAATTTTTCAAAAAATTTTCAGCTCTATCGAGGTATGACTGCACATGAAAGCGTACGATTTTTAAAGTGCGCAAGTGACTTGGTTTTCTATTTCTTTTATTCATTCAACAAATATTCATTTTGTATAAGGCCAAGACAGGCCTAGGCATGGGATAACTACCTTCCACTTGCCTGTATCTGAGACAAGTAGGTAATTACTGTTGGTGTGATAAATCCAACAGAGGGGGCATAGGAGGTGCCCGGAGAGCTCAGGGTAGGGGCATCTGACCTTGTCAGAGTCAAGAATGACCTTGTAGGCCACCTATCATGAGGCTGAAAACAGGAGTAGGTAACCCAGGCAAAGAGGGATTTAAGGAGATGATGAGGGAAAAGTGCTATGGGCTGAAGTGAGAGCCAGTAAAAAGGTCTGGGAGGAGGAGGAGGGGGAGGCCGGGGAGGGAGGCAGGGGAGTAGGAGGGGAGTATAGGTAGGGAAAGGAGGATGGAGAAGGGGGAGGGAGGAAGGCGCAAGGTGTTAGGGGAGGAGGAGGAGGAAGGGGGGAAGCAGGAAGGAGGAGGGGAGGAGGAGGTGAGGAGGGGGAGGTGGAAGAGAGGAGAGTTGGTCTCCCTCATTAATGCTTTATGTAACCCCTCTAATCCTCTGGGAGATGAGCATTACTATCCCCTTTTGCTTCAACTTTTTGCCTCGATAATATTTAAATGTTTACTCTTTAATTTATCACCACCTAGGGAATGAAGTGCTGGTCATACCAAAAGTAGTAACCAAGACTAAAAAGGGAAAAGTCCAGGACAAGCTGAAATAATGTGCACTTTAGATGCTAATCAGGAAGGTGCTTGGTTCCTATGACCAGTACTCCTTCCCTGGGTTGATAAAGCAGGGACATTTGTGCCAGAGCCGAAGCCCTGCAGTGATTTGCACTTCGTGATACCTTGGCAGCTAATTCACCTTTATGACCCGCCAGCCTCCGTTGATTTTATCTTACCTCTGTCTCCTTTGTGAAATAAACCAGCTTTTGTAATGTTAGATTTCACCTAAATTCCCGGAAATCAGCTTATTTATTTTGGTTCCACCTTGAGCTGGGTGTATATTCTCTTCCTTTTCTAAATCAATGAACCCCTGCCTCTGTGTGGGTCCTGTTCCATGTGCCACAGGATAGCAGGGCTCAGCAGCACGGCCAGCCAAGCCTGCTGTGCAGCCAGGGGGTGGGGGTGGGGGGAGGAAACAGAAACTTGTTCTCCCACAGTTCTGGAAGCCTGAAGTCCCAGGCCGAGGTGTCAGCAGGTTTGGATGCTTCTGAGCCCTCTCTCCTGCTTTCTCGGTGGCTGTCTTCTCCCTTGGTCTTTTCATCGTCTTTCCCCTGTGACTGTTAGTGTCCAAATTTCCTCCTCTTGTAAGGACACCAGTCATATTGGATTGGGGGGCCACCTAATGACCCCATTTTTAACTTCGTTACCTCTTTGAAGACCTCAGCTCCCAATACAGTCATATACTGAGGAACTGGGGGTTAGACTTCAACATACGAATTTTGAAGGGACGTGGTCCACACATGACAGCTTGTGATACCTTTCATATTGTGTCTTTGCTGGGAGTATTTCTAAGGAACCCTAGTGCTCCGTTCACTCAGAAATGCCAACATTTCAAGAGGAGAATAAGGGAAGGAATGTGGCTTTCTTTGCCTTCTTGCAAACACCTTCATCTTCTCCGTTCTATCCCAGAGTTCAAATTCAGACACTTCTTCCAAGTTACATACACTGACGCCCTCTTCCATCTCCCCCTCCCTTTTTTTTTTTCTTTTATAAATAAACTAGGACATTTCGCGGGCTACAACTGTGGAGGCTGCAAGTTTGGCTGGACCGGCCACGACTGCAATCAGAGGAGAGCCCCGGTTATCCGGAAAAATATCCATTCATTGACTGCTCAGGAGAGGGAGCAGTTCCTGGACGCCTTAGACCTGGCCAAGAACACGACACACCCCGACTACGTGATCACCACCCAGCACTGGCTCGGCCTGCTGGGGCCCAACGGGACCCAGCCCCAGATCGCCAACTGCAGCATTTATGATTTCTTTGTGTGGCTTCATTATTACTCCGTTAGAGATACATTATTAGGTGGGCTTTTTCCTTAGCCGAGGGTATATTATTATAGCTTGGGGCCGTGGGGGGACGGGTGCGGAAGTAATTTCAGGCAAGTTAATTAACAAGAGAGCAACCCCAGGAAGGGTTATGCTTATGAAAGTCGGAGGTTTATCAAATGCTGCTGAAAGCTGGGATGGGGCACATTCTACCCGTAGGTGGGCTGACATTTGGGGAAACGTTTTCTCCTGTCGTTGGCATTTTGGGTTCAAAGTCTAAACTCTGCACTATGAAGCTATTAATCTTCAAAGGTAAGAGTTGGTGAAGCGGAGGCAAATTCCTTTTGATTCCAGAAGAAAACATGTAGCCCTCCCTGACATTTTCCCTCAAATTAGAGGAATTAACCGAACACGTGCTAAAGCACATGAAACTTGGTGCAGAATCAGAGCGTTTGTGTGGAGAGCGCGCATCTCGTTACACCCGCGTGGGTTAGTCTGTAGACTTCTGGGTCCTCATTCACGGAGCCTGTAACATGGTGCAATGCTGCTGGGATTCTCAGGTTTGTTCGGAGTCGGATTGTCAAGGAAGAGCATAAGTTGCTCCGGCAATGGAGGCTTCCTCCTGAATTAGCCCTTTGAACCGTTACAGTGGATGCCTGGGGAAATGGTGCCCTGCCCATTCTAGATTCTGAACATCGGGGCCTGTGTAAGACTGGGAATGGGAGCTGTTTGTTAAGAACTTCATTAATCTAGTAGGACCAGCTACACCCTTGGATATTTCTCAGCCAGTGAAGACACCGACGTCCGCTCGCTCTAGGGGGATGTGAGTCCATTCCTGGTTCTACTCTGCGTATGGCTGTACCTATTATCCCCACCTTTGGGGCCCCTTGCTGGGGTCAGGGTGAATGAAGATGTCAAGCTCCCTTTGAATAGTCAGATTCTCATTGGAATTGTCTGTCCTTGTGTTTATCACTGGCTCCCCCTTGCTTGGTCTCACCTCATCATTTCGTTTGGGGAACATTAAGCTTTGTTCTGAATTAAAACATTAAAAAAGGTCTGCATAGCCCTCAGCTAGTAATAGCATGTCTTTCCTCAGCGTGAGTCCTTAAAAATCGTGCCTCTCCGCTAAGCATCTGTCTTTCTTTTTCGATAGATAAGGGGGCTCTTCTGGCTATAAACGTTTATGGTTTTCCTGTCATCACTTGGAGGAATTTTTGTTTTATGAGAGGGCTGTGTCCCAAGAGGGAAAGAAGACTATAGTTTCTGGTCATACCTAGGAATTAAATTTATATTCGTGTCTGTTCAGCTCTCTGAAGTTATTATAGGTATTTTGAAAGAGAACTAAAGTTAGCTAAAGTTTCTACATAACCATCAAAAGCTTTTATGAAAGTGGAAGAAGGATGGAATGGGCAGTAAGGGGGTCATTAAATTGCCCAGAGCTTTTCACTGAAATTGGCGGTTCCAGTGGCCAGCCAAATTGGTTTGAATGTATTTTTCTCTCTTCTAGTCCTGGAGACCATGCTTGTCAGCTAGTGGTTGTAACTGATGGATGGGGGAGGCAAAATCCATGGAAGTTCTTTTTGGTGACATAAATGCCTGAATTAGGACTAGGAGCTGTCCAAGTTGCTTTATTATTAATTAATCCCACCCTTGTAAATGAGTGCATTTGTAGGGAGTAGGTTAGAAAATGTCTTTGGAAAATATATTTCATTGAGGTCCTAATGACCTAATCCTTCCGATACTCTTATTTCATCTTAATAAAATGTTACTTAAAAATTAAATATTTGACCTGGACTCTCAAAGCTGAAATGACCTGAATGTGTCTGGATCTCTGTTGACAATCAAACTTTCAAGAGATGGAGAATTTACCCTAGAAATGCTAGTTTGCTTCTGAAATTGTTTTGTTGTTGCTGTTGTTGCTTTCAGAGCGATAAATGACAAAAACAAAAATTTTTTTTTTCAGTTAGAACAGCATGGTCTTACTGGCTCTGCAGACACATCCCACTGGGGTAAGGATTCTTATAAAAAAATTATATTCCATGAGCTTTAATATGTTTCCCATTTGCTTTAGGACCAGGGCGCCCATACAAGGCCATCGACTTCTCACACCAAGGACCTGCCTTCGTGACCTGGCATCGGTACCATTTGCTGTGGCTGGAAAGGGATCTCCAGGTTGGTTGAAACTATGCATTCGGTATTTTTAATTTTGCGTTTGGTCAAGACCCATCTCAGTCTTTGCTTTATATGCTTTCTTGTTGTATTTGATATTATGAGTTAAATAACTAGGCACGCCCTTTGCTTTTAGCAACTCATAGGCAATGAGTCCTTTGCTTTGCCCTACTGGAACTTTGCCACTGGGAGGAACGACTGTGACGTGTGTACGGACCAGCTGCTTGGGGCAGCAAGACAAGATGATCCAACTCTAATTAGTCAGAACTCAAGATTCTCCAGCTGGGAAATCGTCTGTGATAGGTAATGGTGCACGTGTACCTGCAATGGAAATCCAGAGACCATATTTTCTTACATTTGAGAGATGGAGAGGCACTTTGTATTTCTGTTTCTAATGCAGGCTGGGTTCTTTTTACATGTTTCTGAAAATGGTTTTCCTGAGGGAAGTGGGATTTCAAAAAAAATCTGAGCACTTTCATTTAAAAAAAAAAACCAGAGGCCTGGAAATCACACTTGTGAATCGAATGGGCTTGGTTATCATTTCTAGATCAACTGTTTTAAAAGGAGAAGTAGTTTCTGCGTTCAGCCAAACATTTCTTAAGTACTGATCCTATTCCAAGCAGTGTAATAGTACTGACAATACAAGGACGAATACAATAGAGCTTCCCTTTTGGATATCGTTTTATATTTACAAAGGCAGCTTGCTCGTAAACAAATTACAACACGATGTGAAAAGTATCATGATAGATGTTAAGTGCAAAGCCAAGGAGAGCGTCAGGGGAAGTCTCTAGGAGGCAGAGGCGCCGACCTCAAGCAGATGGAGGGGAGGGTGGTGAGTGTGTCCTAGATGAAGGGAACGCCATGTATGAAACTGGACAAGTCTCTGGAAACAGTCCGGTATGCCTGGACCATAGGGCGATGGTGAGCTGAGAGGGGCAGGGGAATGGGGCAGGGGAGAATGCTCTCTGAGGTACTGAGGAACACATCATAAGCAAATGGGCAGCCTGCAGCCCATGGAGAATCCTGTCCTCAGTGATTCCTTACATTTGTTTCTTTTTTCCGGTACGCGTCTCAAAAAAAGATTCCCCAAGAGGTTCTTCTGCCTTCCTTTATTGTTTATTTACTTATTTTTTAATGGTTTTATTTATTTATTTGCGAGAGAGAGAGCATAAGCAGGGGGAGGGGCAAAAGCAGAGGGAGAAGCAGGCTCCCGGCTGAACAGGGAGCCCGAGATGGGGGCTCGATCCCAGGACCATCAGGACCTGAGCCGAAGGCAGACGCCCAACCTATGGTGCCACCCAGGCGCCCCCTCCCTTCCTTTATTTATCTGTTTCCTCCAAACCCTCCTGTTTTTAACCCAAAGGCTCTAGCTCCCCTGCCCCGAGTCTTTGTTGGGTTTCCTTGAACGCACCCCTAGTCTGGGCATGTATGTGTTTGCGGGGGTGTAGGCCAGTCTAGCAGGAATTCCCTCTCCTACACGCCAAGCTTTTCCTACAGCCTTCTGGACAGCGCTCGCCAGCATGCTGGCGTGGGTAACTGCAATAAGATTTTATCATGACTAAGATTTTCATTGGTTTGCTTGGCCCAAAGTTATGATACTTTTCCACAAATTAAAACATGCCATTTTTACTCTCCTTACAACCCTTAGCCTAGATGACTACAACCGCCGGGTCACCCTCTGTAATGGGACCTACGAAGGTCTATTAAGAAGAAATCAAGTGGGACTAAACAGTGAGAAATTGCCAACTTTAAAAGACATACAAGATTGTCTGTCTCTCAAGAAGTTTGACAGCCCCCCTTTCTTCCAGAACTCGACCTTCAGCTTCAGGTTGGTGCTCTGTTAGATGGCATTTTAAAATACTTTAAGATTTTCACGCCTCTGGCTGTGACGAACTGGAAGGACATCCGGGTGTTGGGAGCCATGTACAAAGTGGAGTCATGCAGAAGGCTTGACAAGTAAGGGTAACAAGAAATCAGTGTTAGGGAGTCATTGTCCACCCACTACAATGGATAGTGTAGTTTTAATAGTTTCTAACATAGCTGCTCAAAGCCATCTTTTGTATTTCTAATTGTGGCCTATATAGACATAGTGTTCAGAACCAGGGTACTTCATTAAATAGAGTATTTAAAAAATATTTTCTCATGCTCTTTTTCTTTTCTTTTAAATGTATCAGCCATAGACCTTAATATTGAAGTCTGAGATCTCAGAGGAGCATTACAGACCAAAGGCAACTCAAGTTACAGCACAGCAATGATGTTACAATACTTGAAATTTAAAGGCCAACTAATAATTCTCTCCCCCTAAAAAAGACTTTAAGAATTGTGAGAAATAACTATGGATATAAATAAGATTTTTAACAAAGATGAATGGGGCTCCAAAAAGATGCGGTGGATAGATTCATGGTCTTCCCCCAAACCAGAGACTCTCTCTCCTGAGTGTGGATTATATATCTGATGGGTTATTTGGGGCAGAGGTGGGGTAAACTGAAAAATGCAGAGGTTGTGCCAAGTGTAGCCGAGCTCAGAGTCTGTGTGGGGTTGGACATAGCTCTCAGCGTAGTGTCAAAGGTCATATAAAGGCTGACATTTAAGATTGTTTGAAAAGGAGTATCCGCTTACTTTTCACGGTAGTAAAAATGCTATTGACATGGAGCGCAATCTTTACAGATTTGAGTTAAGGGAGTGGTTATCGAAGTGTGGGGCCCAGACCACTGTAATTGGCATCGCTTGGGAGCTGGTTAGAAACATAGATTGTGAAGACCCGGCCCACGCTTCCTGATCAGAAACTCTGAGACTGGGGCACGAAATACGTGTTTCTCTCCAGTGATTCCCATGTATGCTCAAATTTGAGGATCACTGAGTTAGGATAAGGACAATTTGCATTTCCTAAAAACGGGGAGGAGAAGAAGACAAGGATGAGAGGAATTTGGGGATACATTTAGAAAGCTGAATATATTACAGTCAACCTGGAGGTCTATTTGGTTGAGAAATGGGAATATAAGATTATATGTTAATTCAGAAAATATTTCTGATCACAGACCCTGTGCTGGGCATGGTACTGAGCTCTGGCAATAAAAATCTGGAGAAAACACAGTCTGTGTCCTCTAGGACTTCCTAGTCTGGCATGGAAGACAGATAGGAAGGTAAAGAATTGTCACAGTATACACAAGAGGTATAATCCAACTAGGCAGGTGCAGAAGCAGCATTGATTAAGAGTTCCCTCCCCTGGGGCGCCTGGGTATCCAGTCCTTAAGCGCCCGCCTTCGGCTCAGGGCGTGATCCCGGGGTCATGGGATCGAGTCCCACATCAGGCTCCTCCACTGGGAGCCTGCTTCTTCCTCTCCCACGCCTGCTTCTTCCTCTCCCACTCCCCCTGCTTGTGTTCCCTCTCTCGCTGGCTGTCTCTCTGTCAAATAAATAAATAAAATCTTTAAAAAAAATTAAAAAAAAGAGTTCCCTCCCCTGATAGAAGATCGTCATTAAAAGTTGGGACTAATTTAATTAGCTATGACAGAGCTTCCCATGTCCCTACCCCATCTCAAGTCAGAAGACTGATATTTAGGCTAGAAACAATAAAAAGAGACCTTTATCAATTGTAACTGTTGTCGCTGACATACTGATTTTTCTCTCAGGAATGCCCTGGAAGGCTTTGATAAAGCAAACGGCATCCTGGACTCTCAAGTGATGAGCCTACATAACTTGGTTCATTCCTTCCTGAACGGGACCAGCGCTTTGCCACATTCTGCCGCCAATGATCCTATTTTTGTGGTACGTTCAAAGGCTCAGAATAGATGAAAAATTTTTAACGTAAGATGTTGGATTTATTTGCTTTTCAGTAAGATTAAGATTTGGTGTTTTATTCTCTTTGTGAACAATGGGATGTATTCAAATGTTAAATTCATTTTATTCTATGCCCTAGAGGTGGTTAGGCAGCATTTAAAAAGTCCCCTTTCCAGAAACCCGCGCTTTAGAAATGCTTGGTTTTGGAATGACACCAGACAGGAGTTTATAGTCTAGAGGTGGATTCTTAAGTTAGCATAGTGATATTATAAATTATATCATGATTTAGCATAATTTATATAATAAATTAGTATAATGACAATAATTTTTCAATGATAAAATGAGTGACGTTGAACAAGAGTGGTGGAACCACCGTGACCCTCGCATGAAGCCCAGCCACCTGGCACCTTTGGGGCAACACAGGAAGTCCACTCTGTTGATGTTTGGTCCTGGCTCCTTCATTCACAAAGCGTTCCGCCTAAAAATGAGCTCTTCCTGCTGTCGTAATAGCATTGTGTCCACTTTGGACTGAATCTTCCACCGAAGACACTTGTCAGAAGACAGTGTGGACCTCCCTGGGTGTATAAGAACCGGTTCTTTCATTCCTTCTGTGTCTACTCTCTAATCAATGTAGGTGTACCAGAATCCGGTCTTTACTTGTTTTCATGGTTAATACGACCTAGTAACAAGTTTACTTGTTGGACTATAGCCAACACCCACCCCCAAACGCAGGAGGCTGCCAATGTGTAAGAGAACCTGGTAGTGCTGAACAGAAACACTGGTTTGGGTCAGTTTGCAAACTTGCAGGTATATTCAGTTATTTCTTTTTTGTTTGCAAATGAGTAGATTCTACTCTAATTTAGGATAAAAATTAATTTACTGACTTCAATAACTGGGAAACTGAGGAGTGCTGCTGGCTTCAGGTATTGTTGAATCTGGGGTCTCAAATGACATCAGCTCTGTCTCTGTCTTCGTAAACAACCTCTTTCCATGTGCTAAATGAGCTAGCCTTTGGCAGCCACAAATATGCACGCTACCAGCTTAGCACGTGGGGCAGGGGCCGGAAGCAGCCATGTTACCACAGTAGCGAACAGTCCCAGGATTGGCCAGTTCTGGATTACCTGCCCTCCATGAACCAATCAGTGTGGCAAGGGGAATGAGGTATTCTGATTGGCCAGAGTAAGTTCACGTGTTCACCCTGGTTTTCCCGGCATGTGTGTGAGCCCTGCGCGCACTGCTTCAGGGAGCTTTCTGCAGGAAAGAAGGTTTGTGTTAGTCAGAAGAGGGGTGGAGCGTGGGGGAAAGCAGTGCTGGACAGAAAAAATGACAAATGCCTTCAATTAATACAAAAACCGTATTTGATGTCCCTTAATTTATTGACTGGCTTCGTATCTCTAAGAGGAAATACAGCCAGTACAGAGAGAGAGCTGTTGCTGACTATGGGAACCTTATGGTTCTTTAAAATTACAAGTGTGAGGAACTAACTCCCTTGCTATGTTTGAGTCTGATTTCTGTCTCCCTTTAAAACAAAAGGAAAAAACAGAAAGAAACTCGACAATGGGATTGTAAATGTTAGAATCCCAAACTACATTAGTTTTAAAATCTGCTCACCAAGGGGCTCTCTGGAGACTAACAAAACAGGGAAGGTGCAGGTCGGGGCCATGTTATCCCCGCGGTCCTTGGTCAGCGCCCTCCAGCAGAAGACCGCAAGGAACACTGGTGGCGAACACGTGGTTGCATGATTGCGTAAGACCAAGGATCGTGTATCCCTTGCTTTTGGGACACCCTGGGAAACCGTCTAGTGGCTCAGGTGCTAGAAAAGAATGGAAGGATTTGGGCTTGCGCTAGCTGATTTGGGGAGGGTCTAACGAGACAGGGCTTTGCTCTGGATTGGATGCTGTCAGGAAGCAGGGGCAATTCTATCATTGAGTACCCCCAATAATTCTTAGTAATTCTTAGTGGGAGTCGCTTATATTAGCCGGGAAAGGGCTGATGTTCACGTTAGGTATTGTATGGTTTGGACAATGTTCATGTTTTGTCTACATTCAGAGACAATCATGGAGTTGTCTTGTTTTTGCCCTGATCCATCATGGTCACAGAGAGACGTTGTTTGATGTTGATGTTCCATAATTGTTTATGCCCGACAGAACACCAAGGCCTCCTTGATAGTGCCAGGTCCACTCCAGGATGTCTGGGGCTGCATTTTCCCCCCTGAAGTACAGCTCACCAGAGCTGGCTTAGAGCCTTTGGACTTCTTAAACATTTGTATTCCAGCTGCTAAACCCCTACCATGTCTCAGCTTTACAGATTCTTAATTCACTACCCACTATTTTAACCCTCTGCCATCAAGGTTGTGTGTCTTGGATGGATGGTTTGAGAGCAATTCAAAGAAGAAATTTCACCACTGGTTGTTTTTTATTTTGCCAGCATTTTGAATTTAAATTATTATCTAGGATAGATTGTATTGTAACAAACAAACACTTTATGGGTTTTTTTCCCCCCAGAATTTTTCCTCACCTTAATGTTAATGTTAGTAGTCTATCTTAGTCTGCTCAGGTTGCCATAACAAAAATAAAATAGACTATTAAACAACAGAAATTTATATCTCACAGTTCTGGAGGCTGAAAGTCCAAGATCAAGGTGTGAGTGACGTGGTTCCTGGGGAAATCTCTCTTCCTGGCTTACAGACCACTGCCTTCTTGGTGGTGTGTTCTTACCCAGTGGAGAGAGGGGCAATGAGCTCTCTGGGGTTTCTTCTTATTTATTTATTTATTTATTTATTTATTTATTTAACGATTTTATTTATTTGACAGAGAGAGAGAGAGAGACAGCCAGTGAGAGAGGGAACACAAACAGGGGAAGTGGGAGAGGAAGAAGCAGGCTTCCAGCGGAACATGGAGCCTGATGTGGGGCTCGATCCCAGGGACCTGGGATCACGCCCTGAGCAGAAGGCAGACGCTTAACGACTGAGCCACCCAGGCGCCCCTGGGGTTTCTTCTTATAAGAGCACTAGTCCTATCATCTCAGGGCCCCACACATATGAACTTATTTAACCCTAATTACCTCTTTTTGGCCCCATCTCTGAATACAGTCACATTGGGGGTTAGGGTTTCAACATATGAATTTGAGGGGGCCGTAATTCTGTCCATACCATCAGTTTAGAGCAGTTTGTTTTTCTGGACTTCTGGGAGGCCACATGGCATAGTCAAAAGAACACTGGATTACAAGTCAAATAACTTTTTTATTTAGTCCTGAATTGTGCAGTCTTGGGAGGCTCATTGAACCGTGTGAATCCTCTGTTTCCCCCTCTGCAAAGTGCAGGTCACAGGGCTTGATCTGCTGTTGGAAGAGAGTGGTGTGCTCATTAATGCAACACTTAATAGACTAGAATAATACGAAGCTGCTTTAGAAACTGTCAAGTACAATACAAGAATTATCATAAGACAACAACGTGTTTTATGGTAGTCGCTGGGAAAGAATTAAAGAAATATATGTTGGCTTTGAATTTCCAAGCCTTAATTAAGGTTTCTTATCTTGTTCTCCATGGCAGGCAGTTGGGCCCTAAGGCAATTTTACTGACAAGACATACTGAGGTATTTCAAAGGTGATTTATTATTTTTACTCCACTCAGGGTACAAAAAAAGGAGATATGAAGAGGGAGGTAAAGGCAGAGCTCACAATGCTCTAAGCTTGCCTGGTGGTGTGAAGGTCTGGGTAGCTCCGTGGATTCCCAGAGAGACGAATGCCTGGCAAAGGTGAGCTGTGGGAAATCCAGAGATGGAGCAGTTGATGAGCGATTCCTTTTTTCTAAAAAGTGTTTCTTTCCTCATATTTGTGTAACAAAACGTGAAGGAGTTGTCAGAAATGTGGACTCTTGATCCCAACTCCAACAAGGTGGGGGCTTCCGTGCAAGCTCTCCACAGCCATCTTAGCTCTTCTGTAGGATGCTTGCCTTATTTATTGCTTCTAACTTGATATTTCACATCATTTTTCTGGCTATTGTCTCAGCCATCGGCTTATGCCAAGAAGTTTTTGTGTCTCCCTTCTCTGCTATATATCTTTACATCTATTTATCTATACTATATTTCTCTAAATCAGTTTTTACAAAACATACATTTTCAACTATATAATTTATACACAGTCCATATTCATGAGAAAAAATGTCCCAGTACTCCTTATCCAGTACTCCAAAATAGTATGAGTAGAGCAGCAGAATCTTCTGGCAAATTAAGGATTATATGTCTCCACACAACCTTTCTCTCCTACTAAAGGAAATAAGGGTGATGCTAGTAACTTGCTTTTCAACATCCTAAGTTTCAAGGATTGTTACATCTCATCTCCTTCTTCGGAGGATGCCCATTCTGTGGGTAGGGCTTGGCAACACTTTTCTGTGAGTGGCCAGATAGCATGTGTTTTACCCTTTAGAGGCCAAGTGATCTCTGTTGCAACTACTCAACCCTGCCACTGTAGTGGGAAAGCAGCCATAGACAATACATCTATGAGCGAGTGTGGTATTTTAATAAAACTTTATTTAAAAAACAGGTGGTGAGGGGCCTCTCCGTGGCTCAGTTGGTTAGGTGTCCGACTCTTGATTTTGGCTCAGGTCACGCTCTCAGGGTCATGAGACTGAGCCCTGCATTGGTCTCTGAGCTGAGAGTGGCACCAGCTTGGGATTCTCTCCACCCCCATGCTCTCTCATGATGTCTTTCTAAAAAAAGAGAGAGGGGGAGAAAAAAAAAAGATAAAAAACAGGTGGTGAGCTCTGTTTGGCCCACAGACTTTAGTGTGCCAACTCCTGCTCTAAGGAATTAATGTTGCTTCTCTGCAGTATTTTTTCTCTATCAGTCATATTTCTCTTCCTGCTCTAGGAGAGCCCACATCATGACTTTATGGATGAGGAATTCTGGGACTTACATGTAGTTCAAAATACTAGATGTGTAATCACCCTTGTCTTCATTACTTTTAATACCTTTAATATTTAAAATTTTGTTCTTCTTTGGTATAAGTTATCATGTGCATATAAATAGAGAAAAAGCCACAGCCTTTTTTTTTTTTTTTTGCAGGCATGCAGTGTTTTGGGACTAGTTCCAGAACTCACAGTTACTTTAGGCTATTTACAGAGTTTCATGTTGAAGCCAATTCAGGCTTAAATAGTTCTCGCACATATTGAGATCCAGGTTAAAGCATTTCAATTAAAAGAATGACAGCAAGGCAATTTATGCAAATATATTGCTTACAGCATTTATTAAAATTATTTTCGTGAAATCTCTTTAAGCAAGAGAGGTACAAAGTTGTATATGATCACAATAATGAGTAAAAGGTATAATGTTAAAATACAAGAAAAACTCTAAAACCAGTCTCTGAAGTTCTAATAATTCATAGGGTAATTGAAGGAAATGCACACCTTTATCATGGAAAATACGATTAGGTCACAGAAATGCTAAGTAGTGCTGTCTTCAGTATTGAATTTTGGTATAATCTAGGGGGGAAAAAAGGGAAAACCAATAGACCCTAAAGTTAAACAGTTGAGTTAACTAACTGCCAATAAAGAAACTATGTTAGAGACTAAATATTTTCTTCCCAATTTCAAAGCAACTGTTCCTGGACTGTGTTTGGATGTTATCCTTTTAGAAAGGTACGTTCGGCAAGTTCTAATTCTTTCAATTCCTAAGTGACTGGGGCATTCATAGGTTGCATTGCTAATACTCACTGCATAGCTCATGTGTTTGTTACCTTATACACTGAAATTCTACATGGAATAGGATGTACACATAGTCTTATCTTCATTTATATTTCTTAACAGTGACTAACAGTTGGGTAAGATAGCTCCATTAATTTAGGGAAAGAAAGCAAGAAAAGAGAAAATGAGTTTCTAAAAACAAGAATCTAATGGACTACATGAAGTTAATCCCCTTCTGACTGTACTGTTCTAGGCTGTAATAAAATTAGTAAAATTAATAAGTCATAATAACAAGTATAAAATACTTGTGGGTTGGTATGAGTTCAGTTAAAAAATTTAAAAAGAAGAATATAGGACATTGCTTCTCTCTCCCCAAGAGTGAAGCACTTAAAAATGGATCCATTTTATTCATCTTTCTTACAAAAGAAAAAGCCTATCAATTGGTTAAGCATTCGACTCTTGATTTTGGCTCAGGTCACAGTCTCAGGGTTGTGGGATCGAGACCTGCCTCAGGCTCCTTGCTCAGTGGGGAATCCGCTGGAGATTTTCTCTCTCTCTCTAATCTTTCCCTCTCACCCCCAAATAAATGAATCTTAAAAAAAAAAGAAAAAGCATAATTAGGCTAATACCTTGAGTATTTAAATTAACATTATTTTATGTTAATTTCTAATTTTTTAATAGTTTAACAATTTTTAATGATTTAGAGTTACAGAAGTATTGGCAAAAAGATTTTTAACTGTCTGTAATTCTGTCTCAATTTTCTGCTTATTTCCTCTCATAGTCTGTGTTTGTACAATTGCACTTAGAATGCAGACTCTTTAGGATGTTACAAGTTTCCTAAATATGTTCTTTTCATAATTTTAAAATAGATAATGCAATAAGGGGTTCAAATATAAGAGACATAAGATGAAGTCCCTGTATCACTACCATCTCCCAGCTAGTTATTATCATTTCCCCCTATTCTTCCAGGTTCATTTTATAAATATACAAGCAAATATGTTATCTGAATGGCAGCATGCTACAGACACTTCTGTGATTTCATTATTTTTATTTGTATTTTTTACTTTTTCTAAATCATTCCATAGTGGTTCATAAAGGCCATTCCCATCCCTTTTTCCTGGCTGTATAGTATTCTACAGTGTGGCTTTATCGTGAAATTTTTAACCGGTTTTCTATCAATGGCATATAGGTGGTTTCTAATTTCTTGCTTGGTAGATGATACTTCAGTGCATGGTCATGTAGAGGAAGTCAAGAGAATAGAATTACCAAGTCAAAGATTAAATAAATGCTTTTGAAGTGTTGGTAGATACAGGCAAATCGCCCTGCAGAAGGTTGAATAAGGCTACATTTATTTATTTGATGTATGTACTTTTTTTTTAAAGATTTTATTTATTTATTCGACAGAGATAGAGACAGCCAGAGAGAGAGGGAACACAAGCAGGGGGGAGTGGGAGAGGAAGAAGCAGGCTCATAGCAGAGAAGCCTGATGTGGGGCTCGATCCCATAACGCCGGGATCACGCCCTGAGCCGAAGGCAGACGCTTAACCGCTGTGCCACCCAGGCGCCCCTGATGTATGTACTTTTAAGCAACTGAGATGAAGTTACTCATTCCTACAGAGTCTGACGCCTTGGTGAGTTTTACAAGAGCTCAAGGATTGGAGATGGTGGCTGGCCATCGGCTTGGGCGGAGTGTCCCACGATGGCAGGATTTCTGCACTCTTGGCCTAAGGGATATTTTGTTTTTTGACTTCGTAGGTGCTAAATGGCACCTGAAGAAGTTCTTTGCAACTCTAAACTTCGTAAGGATAAACCCAAGCTCTATTGAGAAGAACTAAACCTATACTAAGAGATGGACTATGTACTCTTGATCATTGATGAAATTAAGTAGTGTAATGGCAAACCACATTTACATACAAATCTAAAGTGGTTATAGCATTGGTTTGGGTTCCTTTCTCCTAGAGTTTTGGTGATTCCTTAGACATGAATGGCCTAGGAGTATCTCAGTTCTTATCTAGAATCTCTTCTGACATCCCCCTGGTTCTCTCCCCCACCCGCTTATGACATATGCTGAACTGGTAACTTCCTTTAAAAATGTCATACTAATAGCAGAACTTCCTGTAGCCCTCTGTTTGCATGTGTTCAATGTTTAGTCCTTAAAGTATAAGCTTTCTTCCTCAAGGGCTTAACTGATATTTCTTTATTAAATTGAGATATAACCAACATATAAAATTAAGTTAGTTTCAGGTGTACAACATAATGATTCAGTATTAGTATATATCACAAAAATAGCCATCACAATTAGTCTAGTTACCATCTGCCACCATACATAATTGAAATTTTTTATATACATGCTAATATATCTTACATACAATGTATATTGCATATGTTTTATGTATACTTATGTATATTTTGTATACAATGTTATTATACATATGTAGAAAGGGTGCTTTATCTTTTTTTTTTTTAAAGATTTTATTCATTTATTTGACAGAGAGAGAGACAGCCAGTGAGAGAGGGAACACAATCAGGGGGAGTGGGAGAGGAAGAAGCAGGCTCATAGTGGAGGAGCCTGATGTGGGGCTCGATCCCAGAATGCCGGGATCACGCCCTGAGCCGAAGGCAGACGTTCAATGGCTGTGCCACCCAGGCGCCCCCCCTTTTTTTTTTTAAGATTTTATTTATTTATTTGAGAGAGAGAGAGAGAGAGAGAAAGAGCATGAGCGGGGCGGGGAGGGGTAGAGGGAGAAGCACAGGGCTCGATCCCAGGGCTCGAACCCAGGACCCTGGGATCATGACTTGAGCTGAAGGCAGATGCTTAACCAACAGAGCCACCCAGATGCCCCTATCTTAAGTTTTAAATGGAACCTCCCATATGAAACCGGGGGTGTCTGTTGTGTGATTTCCGAGCGAGCATATATGAGCTCTCAAAGGAGCAGAACATTATCACAGTAAGATTCACTCTGGCCATGAATGATGTCTTCTGGATAGGAGCACATGGACTCAGGTGGTGAAAACCACGGTGCGCTGGTCTTTGGTGATGGACTGGAGCCTGCCGTCATTATGGCAGGAATCCGATTGTGCAGGTATCTAAATTAAGGTTAAGTTTGATAGTAACTTTATCCTCCACTGATCTTGAAAAAGATATGCACACTTCCTGTATTTTATTCAAGTTTCTTTATGCCTGCAAGCACAATAGCCATTGATGAACTGCTTTTTTCTGCAAGGGTTGCATTGAAAAAATTTTACCTTGAAAGCCCATGGAATCACATTTTCTTCAATACTGCCTCCAAGGTGAAGTTTTTTCCTTCCTGTACCTATCCTTACGTTATTGGAGCAAAATAGAATGGGTTTGTGAACCAAAATTTGTAACCTCATTTCTGAAGCACTCAATTTTTAATACCCAACTATAACAAAGTATCTCTGTAGCAGACATAAGGCCACCACAGTGTACTGTTACTTTATTTTTGCTTGTATTTCGTAGCCTCCAATTACCTTTAGCCTTCACAGAGACTTTAAGTGAGCTCATTTCTGACTCACGTCAAACAGAGATGCTATTAGTTTCTCAAGAGCAGTTCGAGGTACCTTGTTTGGAAACAATGTGCACAACTCTAACAAAAATACCTATTCTACAGGTTGCACCGCTTCTCGTTAAGACTGCGGAGACGTTATTGCCTGCAGCGTTTGTTTACTGCATTCTTTGCATCTTCTTGGCACACACTAGCCTCTTTTACTACACTCTATAAATTGGGTGCTCTGTATAGAGTTCCTACTAGAGCATTTACTGTATAATGTTTTATAGCCTCTCTGAGACCTATAATCTCTCCTTGTTATTTTGCCCTGTTCTTTTATCTCTCCAAATTATGAATTGCTGCAGAGTCTTGTCCCCTCCTTAATTATTCACACTTTGCACTGGGTGAATTCTGGTGTTTTCCAAAAGTTATTTGCCTCTTGTGGCACTGAACCTGGATCTTTCTGTGTCCTGAGAGTCCCTTGTCTTTTTTTCTAATCACAATTTGATCTCTGACTTGAACTCAGATAGAATCTAAAAGCTCAGGAGATACTGTGTGACCTTTGGAAAATACACTCTGGTACACACCTAGTTACTTCTTCTGTGTATCACTTATGATTTGGTTCAGCTGCTTAGAACAGAAAACCGGTTATAGAAGCTCAAACAAAAAAAAGAGGTTTATTTTTCTCTTAATGTAAAAGATCCCCAGTGGCAGGCAGTCCAGGGCTGGTACAGTATCTCCGGAGTCATCACAGACCCTTCTGTGTTTTTGCTCTCCCACCCTTGGTGAGTGGCTTCCTTTCCTAATTTTGATAATTGGCAATTAAGATGGCTGCTGCCATTCCAGCCATCACATCCATGTTCCAGGAAACAGCAAGGATAAATGGAAAGGGAAAAATGGTCACTTTAAGCTGAGACCGCCACCTTTAAAGAGCGTCCTTAGAAATCCCAGCCAGTGACTCCTAATTCAATCTCAGGGATAGTTTGATACTCAAATACACTCAAAATACAAAGGAAGTTACAGAGGAAGAAGAGGAGAGTGGATATTTGGTAAGCAACAATACTGCATGCAATCCTTAGGCATCAGCCTGTTGCTTGGGCTCCATGCTTGTGGCAAAATTTCTATTAGAAACTGACAGGCTCCGCAGGCTTTGGCTGGAAAATGAAGCACAACTTCTCTGTCTGGGAACCTTCTAAACTTATCTGGAGTCCCCAGGATTCAGGACATGACATACCTTTTCAGCGACCTACACCAACAACTAACACTCAGCTCTTTTTTCAGGGCTGATGATTTTTCCTAAGCTCTCCTTGTAAGTGATCTCCTTGATCACTTACATTATCACGTGTCTTCCAAAGTTGTTGCTTATGCAATAAACATTATGCCTTTCTTTCTTTGGAACTTCAATTTTGTTACTCAAAGCTAAGATTTTAGAATTAAGAAAAAAATATTTTATCTCTGCAAAAGCCCATGTCTTAAAATTTGATGTTTTTGTTTTTAGGATGATTGTCTCTGCCGTGAACTGTAAAAATCCATTCGGGAAAAAATTCCTTGAGTAAATCACTTGATTCTTTTAACTATTCTATGTGTAGCCTTGTGAGACAGTAGAGGTAGAAAGTTGCTGTTGCCTGATTGGGGCAACTCACTGCAAGGAACCGCGGGTAAGATATGAGTAAACAACAGCTACATAAGCCAGAAGAGCAATGCACTTACAGGGTTCGAGAAGTACAAAGAGCTCTGAATTCAGGCTGAGAGCAATCAGGGAAAATGCTTCAGGGCGGGGACCATTGCACGGGTCCTTGATAGACTGATGCCAGAAAACAGAAGAAACAGGATTGCAAGCTGAGGAAAAAGCACCAGATTGAAAAGGGCCTCTTTAGTTGAATTGTACAAGAGTCAAAACTATTTTGCATGGCACTGTCTTCAGGCAACAAATCCTTATTAAACATCGACTCTGTCCAAGTTGCATGCTAAGCTGATGTTTCAAAGGTGAATAGACCTGATCTCTGACCTTTAGGAGTTAGGGGTGTTGTTAAGGAAAATAGATAAATAAGTAACAAGTTATAGTATAATTTGGCCACTGCTCTAATTGGAGTACAAGGAATAGTGGTGGTCCGGTGAATAAATTCATTTGATAAGCATTTATTAGAATAAGTACCCCCCTACAGCCGTGTGACAGGTCTGGGATTACAGCACTTGGGACCCAGGGGAAGAGAAGGGCACAGTGTCCCTAGGTCCTTGAACTTACAGTCTAGGAATAAAAGAGGAACCCAGCATGAAAGTTGGGCTGAACTCTCACATTTATGTCGTGTTGCAAAATTGGGGCTATAAATGTGGAAATTTTGCTGTTAATATTTTAAAACATGTAATAATTGCTGTATTTGAGAAGGACTTTAACAGCTTCCCTGAGAAAATAAAAATGAGCATTATGTACATCACAACAGTTTTTAGACTTTCTTTTGCTGGCAAGACACTGAAAATTCAAATGAGGGTGTTACAAAGTGAGTACATAGAAGAGCTGTCCTGCTGAGAAAAATTTGAAAACCCATTTTGGAGATTTCCTTCCTCCTTCCCTTCCTTCCTTCATCCCTCATCTCCTTCCTCCCTTCCTCCCTCCCTTCCTTCCTTCCTTCCTTCCTCCCTTCCCTCCTTCCCTATCCATTGTTTCAATACTGTTAAACACAGCCTCTTCTTTCTCTTTTGTTCAAAACAAAACCAAAGATTTCTATGTTATCATACTTGTCTTTCACCCCAACGTAATAATTAACACCCATTTACGCAAGGCATCCGATGTTCCCAAACCAGTGTTAAATCTGCAAACGAACTCTTATTTGTTCACTT
Source organism: Ailuropoda melanoleuca (assembly GCF_002007445.2). Lineage (NCBI taxonomy): Eukaryota > Metazoa > Chordata > Mammalia > Carnivora > Ursidae > Ailuropoda > Ailuropoda melanoleuca. The sequence goes on along the minus strand of NC_048224.1, from coordinate 125,384,235 downwards.
GACAAAGGGGCTGGTGATCCTGTTTGGAGAGATGCTGTGCAGCCTTGAAAACATAACTAAAAATGTCAGTGGGTATGTCACTGAGGTACGGTTGGATGTCGAGAAGTTCCTCATGTCCAGAAGAACCCCATTCCACTTTGGAGAAAGCTCCAATCAGATTGGCCTGATTGGGATGCACAGATCAATGTCAAATGCCACATTCAATTGTCTCGCAGGTACTTCATTCCTTTACCGATGCCATTTTTGATGAGTGGATGAAAAGATCCCATCCTTCTGTGGATGCCTGGCCTCAGGAGCTGGCGCCCATCGGTCACAATAGGATGTATAACATGGTTCCTTTCTTCCCTCCGGTGACGAACGAGGAATTCTTTTTAACTGCAGACCAACTTGGCTACCGCTATGCCATCGATCTGCCAGGTAACAAATACAACCTCTAAGGGAATAATTCGTTCATCTTCTGAAGGACCTTTCTTTCTTTTCAAAAATGCAAACCAAGACCTTAAATTCAAGTACGCAGGTCTAGTTAATTGCTAATAAGCAATTTTCTAGAATATATCTATTTAGCAAAATGAGCCTTTAAACTACCAATTAAGCATCAGAAAAGGGACTGGTTTGATGACTGAATTAATAAATAATAGCTTATAATACATATGTAATAAATAAATAATCTGAATTAATAAAAAAATGGCTATGGTTTGAAATGTCTAGCCAATAAAATCGAAATGCACAAGCCACATGTGGGTGGGGGTCGTCAGGACTTGGAGAATCACTACCTGAAGGAGGGGCCAGGCTTAGGGTGAAGCAAATGCAGCACTTGTCCTGAGCACAAAGTTCAAGGGGAAACCAAAAAATTCAGTAATTGAGATAAATAATAACGTAATATAATATTTTTTAAAAATCAAAATTAATACTAAAAGATGACTACACCATCAAAATTTTAAATAAAGACAGGCTGTTGTTATTGTTTGTTCACCCCTGCATTATTTTGTAATGAGACCAATTGTTTCCAGTTAGCCCGTTCCAGCCCTGCTCCTGCGGGTTTATGAGGTTGACGTTGGCCTGCCAACAGATTGGGCTACATGGAGCTGCACGTTTGTGTGTTCTTCATTAAAGTTCTTTAAATCATGTTTTTACACTGTAGATTTTTTATTAGCTTTTTCCACTTGGTTGAAAATATAGGAGGATATTTTGGTAAGTATATACACAGGCACATATTTTTCTATTTGCCCAGGCCCCAAGATAGCTCCATGGGCCATTTAAACAATCTTAGGACACGTTGAGGCAGAAAAGACAAAACAATAAAAAGTATCTTATTTTGTCCAGAACCCCAAAAACACACAGCCCATATGCTGGTGAGTTTTCCCCATTTGCGTCTATTCCATCTTCCCTAAATCTCTGCCTGTGTATAATCATAATGACTTGTGAGCTCACATCTCTCTCTCTCTCTCTCTG